>NC_043962.1:1597680-1673496 GCF_902148855.1 Sphaeramia orbicularis
CGGGTGGGCGGGGGACGCCAAACATCCCCTCTCTGTGTCAGAGGACTTCAAAGCTATCAGTGGGACAGACGGACGGATGGACGGACGGCAACTGTTTCCAACACTGATGTGGTTCAGCTGTTTTTCAGACGTTTCTTAGAACGACGGAAAAATTTGGAACAACTGGATTTTATTCGAAGCCCCACGAGAGCAGACTTTATTTGATCTCACCGGCAATGTTTTCTGTTTGTAACATTCTTATTTAATTTCTGACTGGTTATCGAGGAGCGTTTCAATGACGGCACAGACATATGACCCCCCCCCCCCCCCCATTTTCTGTTTTCTCTACTTAATTACCTCCGCCAAGGAGGTTCTGTTTTTGCCAGGGTTTGTTTGTTTGTTTGTTTGTCTGTCTGTTTGTTTGTCTGTCCGTTAGTGTGCAACATAACTCAAAAAGTTATGGACAGATTTGGATGAAATTTTCAGGGTTTGTTGGAAATGGGATAAGGAAGAAATGGTTAAATTTTGGTGGTTATCGGGGGTGGGGGGGCCCACGGGGGGGGGCCACTGATCAGCCTTGGCGGAGGTCTGCGCTCTCCGAGTGCTTCTAGTTCTGTATATGTCGATCAATCTTTAAGTTGTATCTGAGTTTTTGTTTTTTCTTTTTAGGTGAGTATACGAGCCCATCTGGCCGGTGAAGTGCAGCTCCACTGAAAAAAAAAAAGAAAAAAAAAGTCCAATATTTCTTTTTATTATTACTCTGAGAAAAAAGTCAGAATTCTGAGGAAAAAAGCAGGAATTCTGACTTTTGTCTCAGAATAATAATAAAAAAAACTGTTTTTTGCCTGTGTTTTTTTCCCAGTGGCCCTAATCCTCTTCCGTAATCTCCTGGACTCAAAAAAAAAACAAAAACAACCTGGAATGACATTTATTTATTTTTTTTCTACCAGTGTGGATATGCTGGTGAATTTTCATGATCATTCCAAATAAAGATACAATTTAAAAAACAAAAAAAGAAAGACTGGAAAAAACCCACAAAAACAGACACAACCTTTTTATTTCCATATATTTCTTTATTCATTTGTTATTTATTTCAGATTAATTTACATCAATGCCATGAGATCAACATGTACCATTTGGTGTTTTTTTACATTCCCCTCAGGAACAGATGTCTCTGGGAGCTCAACACTTCCTGGCTGCACATCTGGACGGCCCCGTATAAGAACGGTAGAGCCATCCAGGTGGAGCAAGGCATGCTGGGAGGCCGAGACGGGGCCTCGTAGAAGCTCCACAGGACAGGAATGTAGGCTGCCCACAGGAAAAACAAACAGCCAGAAAATATGTACTGCATATACATGTACATGTACATGTACATGTACACACACACACACACACATACACACACCTGCTAAAACAGCACAGACCAGAGGGAAGAGCAACACAACATCACCAAGAATGTACAGCGAGACGACGGCGGTGCGAGTAAGGCGGACGCAGTGAATCCAAACCCAAGAACAAAACACATTAGAGCAGCGGTTCCAACCTGTTTTACTCCTGACCCCATTTTAACGTCCCAAATATCTGACGAACACAGAATGGAGACTAAGGCTGGAAGAAAATATCGGTTTTGCAAAATATCATGATATTTCATTTCACAATAGTGTATGGATATTTTTAGGTATTTATTCAAATGCAGATATTGTGGAGGTTCATTTTTGTGTTTTTCTTTTTGGTTTATATTTTATTCAACACTCTTTTATTCAATAATGTTGGTTCCTTTGTTTGGATTGAACTCCAATCCTGTTCTGATGTTAGTTTGAACTAATAGAATCTGAACATTTGAACAGGATCTGAAACTGGAATGTCTGTGAAACAGAATTTCAGTTTGAACACAGTTTGAACATTTGCTGATAGAACATTAGATCCTGTTGGGATCAAATAAAAATGTGTTTAGTATTTGTGCAGATTTCTGCTGTAATTCAATTATTCAAGGGAATAATCATTTAAAAAAAGAAACAAATCAAAAATTGCCTTGTTAGTATCATGATATATCATGATATGTTGTATCATGATCCTAGTATTATGGTTTGTATCGTATCACCAGATTCTTGCTGACACACAGCTCTAGTCCTGACCCCAAGGTTGAAAAACACTGGATCACATTTTTGTTCTTTAAAAAAAATAAAAAATACAAAAATAAAAGCACAGTTCAACAGTTTTGCACAGATGTACTTGCTGCATTGGAATATGCTGATATGAGCTTGCATTGCTGTCAGATAAAAAATACAAAAATATGAGTAAAATGCTGTGGCATATGAAGGCAGATGATGGTGAACAAATCCAACCCACCCATAAAACAGGTGAAGGCAGGACTGGGCCCTGGTGTCTGTGTGGTTCACATACATCCAACATCAGATTCCATGTTTTTACAAGTAAAGGAAAACAGAGGCAACCGCGCAGACATTCCAGAAAAGTGGCATTTGCATTCGATTTCACAACCAAACCCTCTCAGATCTGTTCAGAAACCTGACCCCCCCCCCCAGTTTACACGGACCGCTGCAGCCTTCAGCGTCAGTTAACGTCACTCAGTTCTACATCGGTTCAATCACAAAGGTTTTCATCGTCCGCTTCGTGGGTTCAGTGAAACGGCTTCATGCTAGGCCGGGGGGGGGGGGGGTGCAGTGGACGACCCACTGAGGGGACGCTGGGGGGTGTGGACAGCGTTCAGAGGGACGCTACCGACTGTGTTATTGTTACTGAGGAACAGTAAAAGACAACCGTGTACATGTGTGTGTGGGGGGGGGGTTCTGCTTTTACTGTCATTCACATGCTGCTGTTTTTCTTTCATGTACAAACATTTGTCACTTTTCCATCGAACCTCAAACTGTATGAATATAACTTGCACTCTTTGCTTTACTCTGTTGATTTTATTTTTATTTCTATTTACAGCTCCGGGACAGTGGGGGGGGCACTTTGTGCTACTGTGACAAGTTAAAATGCCTTTTTTTTTGCAGGTTAAAAGCGCATTATTTCTCTGAAATGTTCTTCATGGGTCATTAATAATTACTTTTACCTCCACCAGGAGGCGTTATGATCACTTTGCTGTGTTTGTTTGTTTGTTTGTTTGTTTGTTTGTTCTCATCTTCAGTGTAAAACTCCTCCACCCATCTTTCCCAGATCTTCCCACAGATAGGCCTAGGCCCTGGGACCAACACAGTCCATTCTGGTCCCAGTAGGACAAAGTCCAAGGTCACAGCAAGGTCACAACATCTACAGTTTTCCATCTGTCATCATTCAGACATTTTCCAAAATTCAGAAAAAATTCTAAACGACTCTGATTCTCCTCCAGTTGGATCCACCTGTAGCTTAGAACAATCTCTTGTATCTGGAACTAAATTGTCCACATCCACTGTGGAATGTGGACTCTGTGGACATTTACACTGAACACTGAAAATCCCATTTCCCACACATTTAAAATTAGAACTCAGCTAATATTGATGTGAATTGAATCTAATTGGACAGACACATGACTGGGACCAGATTCAACTGTTTCTGCTGTATGGAACAACCTGGAAACTGTTGGATTTAAACAGAAATAGTTGATCCACACATGCACAGAGTTCAGGGTGAAGGAGGAGGTTTGCGTTCTCTGAACACTTGTTTTTACTAAATGGACTTAAACAGCATCACAGCTTCCACCTTTACATACATGTTTTTTAATCTGACATTATCTCCTTGTGACTTTTTTCCACCAAAGCAGCTCTAATTCTTGAACCGGTTGTGTTCAGAATTCCCAGAACCTTCAAGAACAAACACGTTTCCACTGGATCATCAGTTCATTTTCATTCAACTTGTACTTAAAGGCATTTAGATTTGTGCTACTCTAAATGTTAAAGTTATTGCTCTCCTTAATCACTAATAACTGGGATTGGCTCTGAAAAAAACAAAACAAAACAAAAAAACCCAAACATTATCCATGACTTATTATAATCTTCTGAAACAAAGATTAAATGACAACATAATGTGACACACAAACGTCCTCGGCAGGTTTGTGCCAAACTGAACCTGGAGGTTGAGTCACGGTTAAATGAGTCTGTGTTCCGGCGCTCTTTCATCCATAAAAGGACATGAGCGTGAAGTCAAAGCAGCCAAAAAACTGTCTGAAGTAAAGACCAGTTCTCATTAATAATCCAATGCTAGTCCAGTTCAGTGGAACAGGTGTGGAACACAGATCCAGTTCAGACCCAGGGACTCCACCCAGGACACTGAGCCACATGAAGAACACTGAAGGCACTCTGGTTACAGGCTGTTCTTATGAGAAGAGGACTGACGCTTGAATAGAGGGTCCGCACGACACAACCCCGTCAGAAAACACAGGCTGGTTCTGTTCAGATCCACTGACGGGAAATGATTCAATGACAGATTTGTGTTTGCACCGAAGTATCATAAAACATAAAAAAGATCAATTAGTTCATTTGTAAATATTTGGCTGCATTTCCACGTTCTAACCTCATAATTCTAATTACACAGAACAATGTTTCTGCACACTCATTTATGTATATTTCTTTAATTATCATACTGATAATATATTGTCTGGTATATTTTGCACAAATTGCTGTTTGAATTGTTTCTCAACCTCCACAGAACCAGCTATGGGTTTTCTGTACACGTTTGTGGAAAAGAGTTTCACAGCTTTATTAAAAAAAAAAAAACAAAAAAAAAAACACAGCTGTCCACTGCAAAGGACATTAGGTTCAAATTCTTAAACATGCCTCTGAAAAACTGTTGCATCATAATGTTTCCAATGAAGGCAATTATTTAATTTAAAAAAAGCCAAACCTTGTACTTTTGTGGGTCTCAGGAGGTTTATAGAGTGTTTTGATATAATATATATATATATATATTTTTCTTCTTCTTCTTTGTTGTTGTATTGTTGATATTTTGATGAAATTTCAACCAAATAAAAACTTACATTAGAGATCTGGAAGGAAGCAGCAGAATCAGAATCAGACTACAGGGGAAATTATTGGGTGTTACAGTTGCTCCATCCAAGTTCTAAAAAAGTAGCATGTTTCCATGGTAACTATGGAGCCTCTGAACGTCCAAATATGGTCATATCTGATGACCATGGAAAGATGAAGAACTGTATTTGACACCAGTCACTGACGTATCGATAGGATTAGTGGATCAGCAGGTATTCAACAGTTCAGATCAGTAGGTGGTTTTAGTGGGTGGCAGGTGTTTAGATCTTTGAGGCTTAAACACAGGTGCAGGTGCAGAGGTCCTGCTGTGTTTTGTGTAATTATAAAGGAGGATTCTGTGGATTATCTGGAAGGATTACTGTTCAACTCCCTCTGAAATGTATTTTCCATTATTAAAGGTGGGGTAGGAGACGTTTTCCTGGTGCATTTTTTACTATATTCCTTAAAATCCCCTTCACACCTCGATTACAACCAATATATTAAATGCTCTAACACAAAAATAAAAAAATGTAGTCATCTGTGGAACGGACAGGACTGAAAAAACACCATCCAATCATTTTAACCAACCCATCGAAATGATTGAACGGTGATATGTCTGTCAAACTCAACTGCCATTTGTCCCCCCCCCCCCCCCCCTTCTCCCTCTGTGAGTACAATCAATAAAAAGGGGGCGTGGCTTCGGGACGAAGTCTGAAGAAGGGGGCGTGGACTTTTGAATTGTGTATTTTCCAAATGTAACTTGCTCGAACTGTTTTTTTCCAGGATCTCCTACCCCACCTTTAAATCCAGCTGTGTTCTGTTCTGGTGGGTCAGTGACGTCCGTGCGTACCCTCTATTCAAATACTCTGAAAGTACATGGATGTGCTACATGTATGTGGCACATTTGTGCATTTTAGTAACAGACTTGGAAGAAACTTTGTTCTGTGTTGCGTGTTTTGATGTCAAAGTGTAGGAAGAAAATGTTTTTTCCAGTCAAACAGTCAGTCTGGATGTCAAATGTACGGAATAGAGAATAATAATAGATTCATATTCACAATGTACATATGATTAAATAAACCACGAACCGATGACCAGACGCATGAGGGTTTAAAAAGTGACACTGTGGAAGAAGAACAAAAAAAAAAAATCCTTGATAAAATCTGCTGTAAAATATGTTCTAGCGGACAGACCCGTTCACCACGCTTTGCTACAGTCCGTTAAAGTTTCCTGGACGTTTTTCGGTAAAGCAGGGGTCTCAAATTCACTTTCTTTCAGGTTCTACATTCAGCCCGATTTCATCTAAAATAAAATAACATAATAACCTATAAATAATGACAACTCCAACTTTTTGTCTTTGTTTTAGTGCAAAAAACAAAAATAAATTATGAAAATACTTACTTTCATAAACTATCCCAACAAAAAACATGTTAATAACCTGAAAAAAACTGGAATTTCTTAAGAAAAATAAATGCAATTTTAACAATATTCTGCCTCAACTTATTTATATATGTGAATTATGGATCAAATCTAAAGAAACTAA
This sequence comes from Sphaeramia orbicularis, assembly GCF_902148855.1. Classification (NCBI taxonomy): domain Eukaryota; kingdom Metazoa; phylum Chordata; class Actinopteri; order Kurtiformes; family Apogonidae; genus Sphaeramia; species Sphaeramia orbicularis. Next base: position 1,604,161 of record NC_043962.1, read on the forward strand.
ACACTTAGTAACAGGCAGAAAATTGTTAGGCATATTTTATCTTATTTGTTCAGGTTATTCATATTTTATTGTTACAGGATAAATATTTTCATAATTTAATGTAGAACTGAAACGATTAATCGATTAGGTGCTTGAAGCAAATGCAAAAATTCACAATTCAATCAATCGACTCAAATTGATTGAAGGGAAATATTCTATTGCAGTTTTCCTGAACTGAAGTTTCTTTGTGCGTCACAATAAGCGTCCGTGTGAAACACAACAGTGGAACCAATGTTTAACAGCAGAGAAATGAAGGAAACAAAGCTGTGATTCAGGAGAATTGTGGTTGAAGGATTTTTTTTGGATCACTTTGAGTTGATTAATCGGTTCAGCTCTATTTTTACACTAAAACAGAGACAAAAATTTTAAGTTGTCATTATTTATCAGCATAATGTAAGATTTTTTTCACATCAAACTAAGAAAATATGGAGTCATTCTTTTTTGTATATTATTGTGCTATTATTTTACTGCAGATCATATTAGTCTGTATGTGGAACCTGAACTAAAACAGCCTTGACTGTGGAATATTTACATTATTGGCCGGATTGGAACCTTTGGGGGGCCACATTTGGCCCCCAGGCCCCATGTTTGAGACCCCTGCGGTAAAAGAATCAGCCCCAGGAAATGACTGTGCTGTTGTAATGACTGTGTCTGGACTTTACACTCAACTGCAAGTAAAACCACATGAGTGGTAAAAGTACTACTAAAATAAATAGAATTCATAATAGTAACATCTGTAAAACTGCATATTTCATCGCATAGTAAAGATCCCTTATAGGTTATCTGACATTTGCCTTTTGGTCGAAAAGTCAAACCGAAAATGAAAAATTAACCATTAAAATATGTAAAACTGAAGTTAAATCTGTAAAAAAAGAAGTGTAACTGCTCAGGTTTGTGTTCAGAAAATCAAAAGCACAGAGCACTTTAGGTGAGCCCACTGTGTGGAAAGGTACAGGTGTGTGTTGGACTGGGGGGGTGGGGGGTGTCAGTGGGTGTGTTGGTCGCCTTCAGCTGACGGTGCGTCCTGGAGGAACGGGGTGAAGGAGGAGCGGATGGTTCGACCTCGCAGAGGCTGCTGGACGCGGAAGTTGTTGACCATGCTCTTCTGGACCTCCTCCTCCGCCGCCGTGAACAGGAGGCTGCGGAAAACCGCCAACTGAGAAAGGAAAGAACAGACGAGCGTCAGTGGGGAGGGGCAGCGGGTTAGCAAACACTGCTTCATGTTTTATCTGGAAAACCAGAGACAAATGATCGTTTTCCAATGTAGTTTTTCTGCAAATGGCAAATAAACTGATTCTGATTCTAAAGTGATAACAAGGTGGTTTGACTCAGTTTAAAACCGAACCAAAACCAAAACCACAAAGAGTCCGATCCAGCCGGTGGGATGAATTTGTAAAATGGAAAAATTACACTGAAGATACACTACATGGACAAAAGTATGTGGACACCAGGGCTGTGTATTGGCAAGAATCTGGCAATACAATACAAATGACAATACTAGGATCACAATACGATATATCATGATACTGTTAAAAAGGCTTTTTTTTGTTTCTTTCTTTTTTTTGTAAATGATTATTTCCTTGAAGAATTGAATTCCAGCAGAAATCTGCACAAATACTAAACACATTTTTATTTGATCAGAACAGGATCTAATGTTCTATCACAAAATGTTCCTGTGTTCAAACTGAAATTCTGTTTTACAGACATTCCAGTTTCAGATCCTGTTCAAATGTTCACATTCTATTAGTTCAGAACTAACATCAGAACAGGATTTTAGTTCAATCCCAACAAAGGAATGAACATTATTTAATAAAAGAGTGTTAAATAAGAATAAATAAAATATAAACAAAAAAGAAAAACAAAAATGAACCTTCGCAATATCTGCATTTGAATAAATACCTAAAAATATCAATGCAGTACTTATTAATATTGGTACAGTATTGTGAAATGAAATATTGCGATATATTGCAGAACCAATATTTTCTAACACCCCTAGTGGACACGTTGAATAACTGTCATATGGGATTATACTTTTCCATTCAGGGTTATATTTTCACTCTGGACTGTATTTTTCAGAATTATAACAAGTGTAATTTCTGCACATTTGTAATTTCAGTAGAACGACACATTCTAACAGGAATATTGTCCTGTCCTTTGTAAATGTCTTGTACATTTCTGTGCATTTCTAGTACATAACTGCATAACATTGTTTATTATTTACTTATCTATTTCTTTTTCCTTGCTCTTGAATTGCTTTCTTTCTGTCCTTTAACTCTGTTGGAGCAACTGTAACGTACAAATTTCCCCCCAGGGTTAATTAAGTATATCTGATTCTGAATTCAGGTGTTCCTTTTCTAACAGGGGTCTGGGGTCTTTATGACCTCCGCCAAGGAGGTTCTGTTTTTGCCGACACTGGTTTGTCTGTCAGTCTGTGTGCAAGATAACTCAAAAAGTTATGGATGGATTTGGATGAAAATTTCAGGAAATGTTGATACTGGCACAAGAAACAAATGATTAAAATTTGGTGGCGATTGGTGGTGGGGGGCACTGATCTGCCTTGGCGGAGGTCTGCGCTCTCCGAGTGCTTTTCTAGTTTTGTAATGATACAGACTTGTTCTTGCAGAAAAAAGCACATTGCAGTAATAATATCTACACAAACGTGAACAGATAAAAACTTCAGCTTCATTTCTTCTCTGCAAAAACAAGTCTGTATCATTACAAAAGCAAAAAAGCACTCGGAGAGCACAGACCTCCGCCAAGGCAGATCAGTGCCCCCACCCCCCACCCCCCCACCTCCATCACCACCAAATCATTTGTTCCTTGTACCAGTATCAACATTTCCTGAAATTTTCATCCAAATCCATTCATAACTTTTTGAGTTATCTTGCACACGGACAGACAGACAAACAAATCAATGCTGGAAAAAACATAACCTCCTTGGCAGAGGTAATTAATCTGTGAACAGAAATCCTTCATTGGTCGACAGATCTTATGCATTAACTGTATGAACAGACTTGTGACACTAGGGGGCAGCAGAGCTCCATCAAATCTGTTTGTATGTGGGTTCTTCCCTGAAACTGGTTCTAAAAACAGGACAGAGGGGCTAAAACTTCAAACCAGATGTAGACCAATGTTTTGAAGCAGGTTTGGAAGCACCCATGTGCATTTGTGAATAACTACCTGTTCAGATGTTTATTTATTTATTTATTTATTAGAAGATGTATTTTCTTGCAGCCTGATGACACACACACACACACACACACACACACATACCTGATCATGGCTGACTTCTATGTGCTGCTTCATTACGATCCAGGTGACGGACTCGGTCAGCGGGGGGGTCGTCAGAGAGCCGTGGTACGTCCAGTAGTCGTCAGTGGTCGAGGGTAAAAGGCAGGCGGGGTCGAACTTGGTAAACTCCACCACGCTGCCCTGTGGATGTGAGGCGTTTTTAGGTTCAGACAGAACTGGAAACTCTGCTGAAAACATTCTCAGACACTGATAAAACACAGCCTTTATGACACAGCTTCTGCTCAGACACAGTCCGACTGCTGAACTGCTCCATCCTCCACACGTTCACTACTTCTGCACATGAACAACACGACCTGACGCTGCTGCACTAAACAGTCACATGACTTCTTTCTCGACAGTGACGATATGCTGCATACACAGAGACCTGGGGAACTGTGTTTACGTTCAATTATGTCACATGGTTTAAATGACAATAAAGCTGAGTCTATCACCTTATCACAACCATTATCTAATCCTGATGCAGTGTAAAATATGTTGAATTAGTGTTAAACTGCTGTAACGTTAGTAAAGGTGATGAATAAACAGTGGCCTTATCACACATTATTACTGATAAGCAGCGATATCCAAGAACAAATAAGCTCTGATCACCTTCCAACAGCCACATGTGTGTTTATAAGTACTGTATATGACATTTGAACAGTTTATTAGATGACATTCAACACCTCAGCTGTTTAACTGAGGTGTAGGTCAGGGGTGTCAAACAAAAACCAGCCCCCAAATGGTTCAATTCAGCCCACAAGATGAATAAGTGTAAAAAAAATGGCATTAAACATCAAGGGTGTCATTTTAATTCAGGGTCCTGATGTGATCTCAAGTAAAAAAACAAAACAAAAACATAATAACGTGTAAGTAATGACAATATTCTCCTTAGTTTAACGTGGAAATAATAAAATTGGATGAAAATATTTACATTGTTCATAATAAAATGTGAGAAACCTGAACGAATATGAACAACATTAAGATTCTAAAGAAAAATAAGTACGATTTTAACAATATTCTGCCTGTTACTAAAAGTTTTGTGCATTTGCAGTATGTTGTATTAATCAGTTTAGTACGTAAAATGGAGCATATTTAATGTTTGAGGCAGAAAATCTGTAATTTAATATGTAATTTGTTTCTTAAAGTATTTGTTTGAAAGGAATTGAACTAAGAATGACTGTGACAGGTATTTTTTCTTTTTTATCAGTGCATTTAAAATAATAATCTGAGTGTAGTTGGATGTACAGCACATCACATCATTAGCAGTTACTCTGACGTTTCCTGTAACACTGGAGTTACTGCATCTAAAAGAATGCACAATATACTGGTTAGTATGAAAGCCAGTGCCTTGTAGTGTCTGTACTGAACCACTAGAGGGCGCCAGTACCATTCATTATCACACTTGAACTGACTTTCTATGAAAATGGCAGATGAGCACAGAACCAGTGAACAGTGGAGTTAAAGGGACATAAACCTTTTTACAGACACTTGTAGGGACTCGGTTCCCTTGTGAGGACCAAATTCATGTCCATAATTTGTACATTAAGGGTTAAATATGTTTTAATTATGGTTAAGGATTAAATAAGTCTAATCAGTGTAACGTTCCTTTATCCTTAAAGAACTAGAATTATTTTTGTGGTGACTTCCATAGGAATTTTTCTAGGCTTGCACTAGCCTATCGCCGCATCACCACTGGTGATGCATTTTCCTGGTTGTGAAGTTGTTTTCAACCCGTGGAGCCACAGTGGCGAAGGGATTTTTTAGTCAAATCAACCAAATTACATCTCTGATGGAAAATGTCTGAGCGATAACCAAGGAAAAGAACAAATGTGGTCTCCACTACTGAAGAGCGCTGCCGACAGCGATCCAACTCACCAATGTTTCCAATTTTGTACGAATTCACACTGCACACGTCACTTGTGGAAGTTACTGCTCGTTCATTTCATCATGTACAACAACTACTGAAAGTACAGAGCAGTGCAGACCGCCACCAGCGGAAGTGAAAACCAAACCTATGGCTCTTTTGTCTTTTCTCTTCCTGCTGAAGCTTCGCTTTTAAACCTTAGCAGCGAAAACGCTGCAGCATTAGTATCACAGTAGTGTTCCCTCTGTCGTCTCCATGTTTGTTATTACTGACTTTCTTCTTCTCATTAAACTTTACTCTTTTTCGAGGTATTTGTCCAGTATGGTTAATTCAGAGCGGCGCCCCCTGGTGGATTAATTGACAAACGCTCATTCCAACACATTAAATGTCAGTAGCAGCACTTTGTTCCAGTCAGACTAATGAAAACAACACACTTTCTAGTCTAAATAGAATAATTTCAAGACTCCATATTTAATTACCAAATGACTTTATGATAAATCCTGTCTCACTGGTAAATTTATTTTATGTTGAATCTCATGCACATCAGTGGTCAGAATAATTGTATTTAAAAGTCATCAAATCATTTATTGTTTTGTTATACATTAGATTAGAAATAAAAATAGTTTAGATGAAAATGTTGACTTAAGTTAATTTTTTATGATTTTTTTGTATGAAACTGAAACCAGATTGAACATATTTTTAAGTTCAAAATGCACCAGAATGCAGGAAAAACACTTCATTTGTCCCCAAATTTCCTGGGGGAGCTATGCTTGTCACCAGGGACCCAGACTGGACCCAGACTGGACCCCCACCGGACCCAGACCGGACCTAGACTGGACCCAGACTGGACCCCCACTGGACCCAGACCGGACCCAGACCGGACCCCCACTGGACCCAGACTGGATCCAGACTGGACCCAGACTGGACCCCCACTGGACCCAGACTGGACCTAGACTGGACCCAGACTGGACCCCCACTGGACCCAGACCGGACCCCCACTGGACCCAGACTGGATCCAGACTGGACCAGACTGGACCCAGACTGGACCCAGACCGGACCCCCACTGGACCCAGACCGGACCCAGACTGAAGACCCAGACTGGACCCCCACTGGACCCAGACTGGACCTAGACTGGACCCAGACCGGACCCAGACTGAAGACCCAGACTGGACCCCCACTGGACCCAGACTGGACCCAGACCGGACCCCCACTGGACCCAGACCGGACCCAGACCGGACCCAGACTGGACCAGACCGGACCCAGACTGGACCCAGACTGGACCAGACCAGACCCAGACTGGACCAGACTGGACCAGACTGGAGACCCAGACTGGACCCAGACTGGACCAGACCGGACCCAGACTGGACCAGACTGGACCAGACCGGACCCAGACTGGAGACCCAGACTGGACCAGACTGGACCAGACCGGACCCAGACTGGACCCAGACCGGACCCAGACTGGACCAGACCGGACCCAGACTGGAGACCCAGACTGGACCCAGACTGGACCAGACCGGACCCAGACTGGACCAGACTGGACCAGACTGGACCAGACTGGACCAGACCGGACCCAGACTGGAGACCCAGACTGGAGACCCAGACTGGACCCAGACTGGACCAGACCGGACCCAGACTGGACCAGACTGGACCAGACCGGACCCAGACTGGAGACCCAGACTGGAGACCCAGACTGGACCAGACCGGACCAGACCGGACCAGACCGGACCAGACCGGACCCAGACTGGCTGTGGCTTTTGTGGCTACACTCATTTCTACTCATGTAGCCACAGTGGCTGGATCTCATTCTTCTAGCACAAGCACAGTTTTTCATTACATTTAACCTTACCTTAGTTATTCATCATCATTTATTATAATATTACCCTTGGTATTTTATATTTTTCAGGGAAAATCTGGTATTTTCCTACATTTAACCATCAACCAAAATCAACCATTGACTTAAAATGTTGAATAACTTCTGATCCACTAATCCTACTAGTACATGTAAATAACTGGTGTAAAACACAGTTCTTCATCTTTTCACGGTCATCAGATATGACCCATTTGGACGTTCAGAGGCTCTGTAGTTACCGTGGAAACACCGTCATCTTCTACAACATTGATTCAGCAGTAAAACCCATGGAGTTGGATCAGTGACAGTGGATGGAGAGGCTTGTTTTCACATTTTGTTGAAAATATCACTTTTTTCTGTAGTTTTCTCTTTTTTGATGTAATAAACTTACTGATGTCTACATGATCAGTGAATTAAATATAGGAAAATACCTGATTTTGGTGAATCAATTAGGAAAGGTTAAATGTAGAGGGAAATTTATTTTTGAGGTTGCCATAAAATCCTCCTGGGGTTAATTTACTGATCCTGAAGATGTTCAGAAAAGCTCAGAGTAGATTCAAAGGTTATTATATCAACAGAGAAAACTGAAGAAAAAGCGATTATTTCAATAAAATATACCATGAACTGACCATCCTGCTCCTTTTCAAACATGTTTATTTTCCATTTTTTATGTTTTTCCTTGTTGTTTTTTGTTTTAAATGTTGATATTCAAAATAAAAATAACCACACAAACATAAAAACAAGCATCTACAGTCACTGTCATTGATCCAACTCCATGGGTTTTACTGGTGAATCAATGTCGTAGAAGATGACGGTGTTTCCACAGTAACTACAGAGCCTCTGAACGTCCAAATATGGTCATATCTGATGACCATGAAAAGATGAAGAACTGTATTTTACACCAATTATTTCAACATATTTCTTAACTTTTGTTCAGTTTGTGGCTTTGTATTGTGATCGTTTTGCTTTGTGTGCATGCGTGTATGTTTGTTAGCAAGATAACTCAAAAATTTATGGACGGATTTTCATGAAATTTTCAGGAAATGTTGATACTGGCACAAGGAAGAAATTATAAAATTTTGGTGGTGATCGGGGGGGGGGGGGGGGGCACTGATCTGCCTTGGCGGAGGTCTGCGCTCTCTGAGTGCTTTTCTTGTTTTGTTCTTGTTGCTGATTATTTTTTTCATTTTTTTAAAAATTCTTTTTGTTCATTTTATTCATTACTTTGTTCTGGTTCATTTTGTTGGCTATTTAATGAATTTACCTTCATTTTTCTTCAATATTTTGATTATTTAGTTTATTTTTCAACATTTTCTTGCCTTTTTCATTATTTTTTCTTAAATTTTATTCAATTTGTGGCTTATTTTGTTTATTTATTGTTAATTTTTATTTCTTTTACTCATTACTTTGGCTGTTTTTGTTCATTTTGTTGCTTATTTTAGTATTACTTTTACTTTATTTTACTCAGTTTGTTGCTTATTTTTTCCACATTATTATCTTGTAGGTTTTGTTTCTTCATTTTTGTTCATTTTCTCCACTGTCATTGATCCAACTCCATGGGTTTTACTGGTGAATCGATGTTGTAGAAGATGACGGTGTTTCCACAGTAACTACAGAGCCTCTGAACGTCCAAATATGTTCATATCTGATGACCATGAAAAGATGAAGAACTGTGTTTTACACCAATTATTGACAAGTATTGACAGGATCAGTGGTTGAACAGTTACATCTTAGATCAGTAGATGGTTCTTTTCACCAGTGACTGTTTGGGTGTTTGAGGGTTAAACACGTGCAAACGTCATGTGGGCGTGTGTGTTTTCGTGGTGAGGACCGTTATCTGTATTATCTGAACCACTGACCTTGTGTCTGATTGCAGGTAAGGCGTCGACCAGTTTCTGCAGCCCCTCGTGTCTCTTTCCGACCTAAACCAGGATTAGACGTTAATGTGGGTTAGAGCTGGGGGGGAGAGGGTTGTCTATGCAGTTTATATTACATCATTTATGCAGCTTTACTTCACACAAACAGCTCCTGTGTGCATGTGTACAGTGTCAACACACGACTGAGGCTACGTTCACACTGCAGATAAATGTGTTCATATGTGACCTGGATCTGATCCGTTAAAGACGGTCTGAACAGCACTAATCTGACCCAGACCACTGTCATATGTGGTCCTAAACCTGACCCAGGACACTGTCATATGTGGTCCTAAACCTGACCCAGGACACTGTCATATGTGGTCCTAAACCTGACCCTGGACACTGTCATATGTGGTCCTAAACCTGACCCTGGACACTGTCATATGTGGTCCTAAACCTGACCCTGGACACTGTCATATGTGGTCCTAAACCTGACCCAGGACACTGTCATATGTGGTCCTAAACCTGACCCAGGACACTGTCATATGTGGTCCTAAACCTGACCCTGGACACTGTCATATGTGGTCCTAAACCTGACCCAGACCACTGTCATATGTGGTCCTAAACCTGACCCAGACCACTGTCATATGTGGTCCTAAACCTGACCCAGGACACTGTCATATGTGGTCCTAAACCTGACCCAGGACACTGTCATATGTGGTCCTAAACCTGACCCAGGACACTGTCATATGTGGTCCTAAACCTGACCCAGGACACTGTCATATGTGGTCCTAAACCTGACCCTGGACACTGTCATATGTGGTCCTAAACCTGACCCAGGACACTGTCATATGTGGTCCTAAACCTGACCCAGGACACTGTCATATGTGGTCCTAAACCTGACCCTGGACACTGTCATATGTGGTCCTAAACCTGACCCAGACCACTGTCATATGTGGTCCTAAACCTGACCCAGACCACTGTCATATGTGGTCCTAAACCTGACCCAGGACACTGTCATATGTGGTCCTAAACCTGACCCAGGACACTGTCATATGTGGTCCTAAACCTGACCCAGGACACTGTCATATGTGGTCCTAAACCTGACCCTGGACACTGTCATATGTGGTCCTAAACCTGACCCAGGACACTGTCATATGTGGTCCTAAACCTGACCCAGGACACTGTCATATGTGGTCCTAAACCTGACCCTGGACACTGTCATATGTGGTCCTAAACCTGACCCAGACCACTGTCATATGTGGTCCTAAACCTGACCCAGACCACTGTCATATGTGGTCCTAAACCTGACCCAGACCACTGTCATATGTGGTCCTAAACCTGACCCAGGACACTGTCATATGTGGTCCTAAACCTGACCCAGGACACTGTCATATGTGGTCCTAAACCTGACCCAGGACACTGTCATATGTGGTCCTAAACCTGACCCTGGACACTGTCATATGTGGTCCTAAACCTGACCCAGGACACTGTCATATGTGGTCCTAAACCTGACCCAGGACACTGTCATATGTGGTCCTAAACCTGACCCTGGACACTGTCATATGTGGTCCTAAACCTGACCCAGACCACTGTCATATGTGGTCCTAAACCTGACCCAGACCACTGTCATATGTGGTCCTGAACCTGACCCAGGACACTGTCATATGTGGTCCTAAACCTGACCCAGGACACTGTCATATGTGGTCCTAAACCTGACCCAGGACACTGTCATATGTGGTCCTAAACCTGACCCAGGACACTGTCATATGTGGTCCTAAACCTGACCCAGGACACTGTCATATGTGGTCCTAAACCTGACCCAGGACACTGTCATATGTGGTCCTAAACCTGACCCAGGACACTGTCATATGTGGTCCTAAACCTGACCCTGGACACTGTCATATGTGGTCCTAAACCTGACCCAGGACACTTTCATATGTGGTCCTAAACCTGACCCAGGACACTTTCATATGTGGTCCTAAACCTGACCCAGGACACTGTCATATGTGGTCCTAATGCTGCGTTCCAGACCACCTGTTAACTCGTGTTTTTCCAGACTTCTACCAGTAGAAATGCACTGGAATGTCAGTCAAACCTGTGACTTCCCACCTGTGAACTCGTACTAGACGTAGCTCTGACGTCACAAAACCTGTGGAACAACAACGCTGGCCCCCGTGGATGTGGTGTTTATGAAATTAATTTCAATTCAACTTCATTTGTAGAGCACATTTCATGCACAAAGCAGACTCCATGTGCTTCACAACAGGTATAGAACATAAAATATGAATATGAAAACAAACAACAGTCAAATGAACAGCAGAAGAAAGGAATGGATTAATGTCCCGGTCATCCCTTGCCCTTTATGCAGATAGTTTATTATTAAACCAAAGTATTACTGTTATAACCCTGGGTCATAATTTGTCTATTTATATGTATGTGTTTTCTGTTTAGTGTGTGTGTGTTTTCCCCCCGTCCTGTAGGTGTGCTGTGCCCCTTTTGTTTCCGTTTGTTGCAGGTTTCTGATTGGTGGAGCATGATTGCCCGGCCCTTTAAAGATGGCCCTGGAGCTCCCATCCTTGCTCGCTCTTGCTCTTCTGCCAGCTTCCAACCCTGCGTTCGTGTGTGTGACCGTCAGTTTTCATGTGCTTGTGTAAAACTTCGTTTGCATATAATTGTAAATAGTTTTGTTTTGTAAATTCGATCCTTTTTCTGGTAGGGGAGGTCGGCTCTTTTGTTTTCACCTTTTCTCCTGTTTTGGTTAGGTAGTTAGGTAAGTTTGCTGTATTTTATTTCGTGCATTTATTTTGAGAAGGTAATTTAGTTTAAACTGTAAAGAAGATATTTTGTTTGTTGTTTTAGCCGCTCCCTCCCCTAACCCTTCCTTAGTTGTTGAGAAAAAAAAAAATTACTAATAATAAATACTGTGAATTTTTTAGTTTTTGACTGAAATGTGTGCTTGGGAGCTGGGAGGGGACAAAAGTTGAGACTATTATGTTCGCCCTGGTAAACCCCTAGGCCGGGGCGTAACATTACTCTGGTGGAAAGACTAATGCAAATGTATTGAAATATGTGTAACGTACCCAAGCAATGTTGGTTTGTTCCTTTTTTTTGTTATCGTTTTATCAAATATGTGTAAAAATTTTCAATAAAAATTTAAGTGGGGAAAAAAAAAAAGGTATTGCTCTGGTGGAAAGACTGAATAATGCAAATGTATTGAAATATGTGTAATGTACCCAAGCAATGTTGGTTTGTTTTTGTTTGTTTTTGTTTGTTTTTTTTGTTTTGTCAAATATATGTGTAAAAAATTTAAGTGGAAAAAAAAAAACAAAAACAGGGTATGGCTCTAATGTAATTTACACGCACATGTTCTGTATAATTAGTAGCTACTTTAGCGTTAGCTAATGTTCAGTCCATTGAGGACAAGAATAAATTAATACCAAATACATATCCAAACATATAAATAACATAATATAAAAGCTAGAACAGCTTCTCTTGTCTTATGCGCTGTTTTTCCTCCTCCGTTTCTCTCAAATAAGACAAAAACAAACACCTCTGGGATAGAAATGACTGTAAATGAACATAAGCTCTGTATGGTCCGCCATGCTGGTTTGTTTACATCTAACTCCCACAATTCCTTGTGCTCAGGCAGTTTGGTGTGACTTGCCTGGAACGTTACAAAGAGGTGAGTTGTGGTTTGAATTCGTGACTTAGGGGCTCAAAAACCGTCCTGGAATGCAGCATTAATCTGATATGTATCTGATATTTTCCAATGTGACTTCAGTCTGAATTATCCGACCTTTACGTCATTGAAATGCAACAAATGTCACAATTCACAGGAGCGGCGAGTAAAACATATTTCCTTCCGTAAACACAGTGCGTGTCTGTGTGGTCACTTCAGGGTCACATTCAGTTCACACTCAAAACTGATAGAAGTCGCATTTAATGTCTAATATGAACGAGCACAGGAAAAAAAAAAATCCCAACTGTGCATTAAGACCTGCTGTGTGAACGTAGCCAGAGTGGGTTTAATGAGCCCTGAGTATGCGCTGCAGGTATGTGTGTGTGTGTGTGTGTGTGTGCGTACCTTGAGAAAGACTCCGATAACAGCCAGTCCATTATCTTCCATCACCGCCTCCTCGAACAGACTGTACTTGTCAGAGTTCCAGTGAACCAAGTGGAGCTGAGAACACACACAAAGCACAAAGTACCATGAGTTCATGGAAGTGTGTGTTCCTGCACCCAGAACCTTAGTGTAATCAGAATACTTGATCAATCCCAGGAGGAAATTTTTGTGTGTGACAGTTGCTCCGTTCAAGTAGAAGAAAAAGAAGCAGGAAAGAAATTATCAATACAACAAAAAAGAACAAAATATATAAATATACATACATATAAACCTCCAAATATACAAATGTATTATAAAAAGGAAGAGGACTCTGTGTGTGTGTGTGTGTGTGTCTCAGGCATCACACTAAACCTGTACAGATCGGACTGCTGCAGTTTGTCATATTGATGTATTTTTAGTCAAGGAACAGACTAGTGAAAACGGTACATTGATCGGACCAATATTTTGGGAGATATTATGTCGCGTTTCCACTACGTGGAACCGGCTCGGCTTGGCTCGACTCTGGTACCAGGTCCTATTCCTGGAGACCATTTCCATTCCAGGATACTACCCACTTTACAGTACCTGGTTGTCATCGTGATGCGGTGCGTTACTTCCTTGTCGTCTGCTCAGAGTTGCTGATAAACTCACTCGTTGCATGTTGTCTCGTCAGGCTCATGCTGAATTTTTCCGTCTGAACCTCCTGGACAAACCATGGTGTAGTTTTACAGACTGTCATCATGTGGATTCACCCACTGATATACTTACTGTCAACTTCTGCATCTGTTTTTTGTAAAACGGTGGGGCACAGAGACGACTCTGAGCGATCAGTGGTCTGCAGTATTTACACAGTGTCACCTTTTAGTACAGGGATTAAAGCAAAAATTTTTCATCTGACTGAAAATTTTCTTCTGGTCAAAATCATTGGCCACTATTAAAAATGATGCAGTACAATACTACTATAGCGTACAAGTTTAGAGTCAAATTTGGCAATACTGTAAAACCCACTGAATGGGAGAGTGTACAGGTGTAGAAGATTAGTAACATGGATAGAAAAAATGTCAGTGGTATTGGTGGGGGGTCTGGGGGTCCTCCCCCAGAAAATTTTTAAAGCTTCAGGTCAATTTTGGTGCTCTGGTTAATTTTAAAGGGTATGAAAACCTGTGAAGCAAGTGAAAATAACTAGAAGAAAACCTTACTGCAAAAAGTGAGTGAAAAACTTTTTAGTTAATAATTTAGGAGCTCCAAAAACATAACTCCAACTCCAACAGCACATGAATTTTGGGGAAAATGTCTGTGTAAACGTAACCCTAACCAACTAATCTTCAGCTTCTCAGATTGATGGTGGATCAGGACTTTTTTACCACTGGAACCATACAGAATTTTCTTGTGGCAAACTCCGCACATGCACGCACCAGACTGCTTCATTTTTTTGCACCATGATCTAATTGCAGTTCCATCGTCTCCCTTCTCATCAAGCCACGCCCACCTCCATCTATTTTTCACGCATCTCTCAATAGTTCCCACTTCAGCCCCTTCCTCTACAAACGTGTCCATGATGTCGTATATGCTAGCCAAAATAATCTGTACATCGTCAAACCTGCGTCCACCCCACCCCCCCCTCCCCTCCCACCATCATGTTCTCTTTTGATTGGAAGAAATTACGTCAACTGAAACAGAAATTCTACTCCGTTCCAGATCCTCTCTGAGGGGATTTAAAATACAGTGGCTTTGCAAATACCAAGGGTGTTCCTCATTCATTCAGTTTTATCTTCGTACTGTACCACACAGATAGAAATAAGATGATAAACGGGTCCAAATAAAGCACTTATGCAGTCGGGCGCGTAACCGCGTAAGGCCGCGGCGCGCACAGCCGTACGCACGGGAAGGGCACATACACACAAACACACACAGACACACACACACACACACACACACACACACACACACACACACACACACACACACACTAGTCATATACCGGCAAGAGGACATAAGCTATGAACCCAAACATGAAGGTCCATGTAGATCAGTTCTGTCTTCTTCCCTTTTCGCTGTGGTTCTTTCAGAATGAAAGCTACTTGTTCGCACTAAACTAAAGTTAGTCTGGAGGCTGAACTTCGGTAAAGCTGAACTTGTCCATGTGTTTCTGAGGCACAGAATGAACAGAGTTTCCTTCCAAAGAGAAATAGTCATCAGCCTGTCCTCCTGACAGAAAAATAAAGAAGTCATCTTATTCTCATCACTGTTAAACCTATCAGCCCCCTGTGCCTGTGTTCAACACCTGCAGACCCAGGACAGCAGACCCAGGACAGCAGACCCAGGACAGCAGACCCAGGACAGCAGACCCAGAACAGCAGACCCAGAACAGCAGACCCAGGACAGCAGACCCAGGACAGGATCACGGTGCCGACTGGACTCCGTGAAACACGTGGGGAAGTTACTTCAATATGACTTTTTTCCCTCAATTTTTCCATTTGACGGAAATCCGTCGTGGTGACGGAGAACTTTAATCCCTGTTTTAGCATCTGGTCCCCAGTCCTGGAACTTCGGTGGAGGTGACACCAAAAAACTAGTACCAGGTACCACATTCCAGGTCCTTTTTCATAATGGAAATGCAAAAAGGCCGAGTCGAGTTGAGTTGAGCCGATACCACGTAGTGGAAAAGCGACATAAGTAATTTTAGAATACAATAGCCTTGCCCTGAATCATAGACTCATCATTAAAGTGGGTTACCTAGCAACAGATAAACAATACGGCCATGTTGCCATGGTGTCAAATTTCATGTGCAAAAACAAACATGTCAGCTGAGAGGTTATTCAACTGAAAATGACAGAGGAATTTACCAAGAAAGGAAAAAAAGTAAAGGATTGAACTGGATCAGAGGATCTAGAACCCAGGGTTAAAAAAAAAAAGACAAACACAAAAAAATTAAAAAGAACAAAAAAAAAAAACAAAACAGACAAACATGAGAACAAACGAGTACAAAAGAAAACAATATGCCCAGGTAGCAACAGTCAATCTATTGATTTAGTGTAAATATAGTCGATTTATTCCACTTCTTATCCACTTGTGGTTCTTTCAGTCTCAGTCTGTGTGTTAATTTTTCCATTAGAAATAGTTCATCAATTGAGGATATCCACTGGTCCTTTGATGGGATGTTTGCCTTCCTCAGTCCCTTGTTATAGTTTGTTTTTTGCAGCTATTCAGAGTAGTTTAACTAAATATTCATCCTCTTTAAGAATGGTAGTGTCCTGAAAGTTACACAGATATAGAACATCAGGAATCAGTGGAATTGAAAAACCCAATATATGGTTCAGAACGTCCCCAGTCATCTTCTAAAGCACAGTAACATATGGACATTTCTAAAATATATGTGTTATTTTTGTGTGTTTGTTTTTGGTTATTGTTATAATTGTCCGTAAAACTCAATAAAGATTTCAGTTACCAAAAAAACAAAAAAAACAAAAAAAAAACCAGACAGACAGAAAACATGTGGGTCAGGGCTGTAAGTTGCTGCTCTGGTCACAAAAACTGCTGACTGGAAAAAACAACCTGAACCCACTCCCAGTGCCACCAGTAAGGGCATATCTGAAGACACACAGTTCATGGAAACTCCGGTTACATAAGTGTGTTGGAATGGAACAACATGTAAATAGGCACTGTGATCCGACAGCAGAACAGGACAATGGGACCAGTTCAGTCCACTAATATTTGAGTTCAACTTTAATGGTTTAAAGACACTCAAACCCAGTTGAATCACAGATGTACACTACCTCAGATCCAGAATAAACACAGCACAAATAATCCAGTACGTGGTGTTATTCATATAAGATTATCCATTTATTCCATTTGTGGAATGACACTTGAATTAAAGAAAAAGTCAACACTTACACCGTTTCAACACTGCAGTGTCATTCTTTCTTTATGGAAGCCTTAAGAAAACATTTACTCATGTGGACTGGTGTTATATACTTGTATTAGTTGTATTCATTTGTTTTCTGCTGGGTGCTTTCTTTAGTACAGAGGTTGTCTCTTATAATTTTGTTGTATATGTATAATGACAATAAAGGCATTCTATTCTATTCTATTCTATTCTACTCTATTCTATTCTATTCTACTCTATTCTATTCTATTCTATTGAAATGAGGCCCTTGAGCCAGAACCAGCCCACCAAGGGGTCCAGTGTGGGGGGGGGTATCTGCCTTGGCAGAGGTCTGTGCTCTCCAAGTGCTTTTCTAGTTTACAGTATTACACACCCTGTTTTACCCGTTTTTTTTTTTTTTTTTTTTTTTTTTTTTTTACACACCCAGTTTCTCCATTTCTGTCTAATACACTGGTTTGCAGATGTAAAAATTTTCACAATGTCCTTTTTTTTTTTTTTACTTTTTTCACACTAAAACAGAAAATTTTGGGTTATTATTTTCCTTTTTTTTTTTTTTTTAATAGACTTATTTAATTGAAGGAGATTTTACAAAGTACTAGAAAACACACAAATATACCCATCTATACTTAACAACCATATACATATTTCTGCACTCATATATACACCCACTCATTAAAAAAAAAAAAAAAACTAGACAAACACTCGGAGAGCAGATCAGTGCCCCTCTCAATCAACACCAAAATTTAATCATTTGTTCCTTCTGTCGGTATCAACATTTCCTGAAAATTTCATCCAAATCTGTCCTTAACGTTTCGAGTTATCTTGCTAACAGACAAACAGACTCTGATGATATAACTAATCACACTCATATATTTTGGCTTTGTCCTGAGTTAAGTGTGTTTTGGAGGGAGGTTTTCAATGCCTTGAAGGAGGTTTTTAAAATGAACATCCCACAAAACTTCACAGTGGCAGGTCTGGGAGTAATACCTGAAGGTCTGGATAGAAAGGCAGATAAATACCTTTGGAATATCTTACTCACCGCTGCCTTAAAGTCT
This sequence comes from Sphaeramia orbicularis, assembly GCF_902148855.1. NCBI lineage: Eukaryota > Metazoa > Chordata > Actinopteri > Kurtiformes > Apogonidae > Sphaeramia > Sphaeramia orbicularis. The sequence goes on from NC_043962.1 coordinate 1,622,106, forward strand.
AGAACCATCATTTGGATGAAACCAGAACCTCCCTCATACAATACATAGATTCAAAAAGTTTGGGATATTTACCAGATGAAGCAGATCACATACCTGCTCAGGCTTCAGAAAACCATATTCACTATTGTGTGTTATTTATGCAATAAATTATATACATTTTTCAAATTGGATTTTATATTTTTTGTGTGTTTTCTCTCCTTTTGTGTTGATATAGTAGGTTAAAGTGAAAAAATAATAGACAGATGATATAGATGAAGTTTTGCTGAAAAAACAGATCCCAAACATGGGTATAATAAACATCTGTTTATATAATATATAAAGGCAAAATCAAAAGGACTGAAAAATGGACAAAATAGGCTCAGACCACTAAGGGTTAATATTTGAATGTTTCTGCAACAGAAGGGACATTCTGCCAATTATTTTATTTGTTGCTTTTTTTTGTTTTGTTGTTTGTTTGTTTTTTCAAACTACAACTTGGTTAAATTATTTCAGTGTGTGTATCAGTACTTTTTGAACATTTTCAGCACAATTTAAGAATTTAGTAGGAGATAGAGGGGTAATATATAATAATAATGAATATATCTGTAAATCAACACCATATTTATGTTCGTTGCCATGTTTATGGAATGACTTCTCATGTCATCTTGCGATAATAAATTAAAAAAACATCGCATTTGTGATTTAATGGAAAAACTGACATTACGCGCTTCTGTTTTTTCGACATTTTTTAAATATCGGTAAAGTTTTGTGCAGATGTCCGATGGAAAAGCCACTTGTATGTGTGTGTGTGTGTGTGTGTGTGTGTGTTTGCAGCAGCAGAAGGTGTACCTCTGCAGGGAACAGCTTCCTGTCCACGGTGTGCTCTGAACCCCAGGCGTTGCTCTCCCCCCAGTGGAAGTGGAACTGACACAGCCTGAACTTGTCTTGCAGGGGGCCCCCTTTCAGCGCTGCACCAGAAAGTGAGACAATAAATATGAAGGCATGGCGAAAACACACACCAGTACATGTGCAGATGTGGGTGAATCCACCTCAGATCACCAGACATCAGAAACTGTTCCAAACTGACCCTCTGTGATCTGCTTCATACACAAGTTTAGCCTCATGTCTTCATTAGTTTTAGATTTCTTGTTTATTCTTGTTTATTCTTTACTGAGGACCCCCATTAGCCGACGCACAAACGCCAGGCTCGTCTTCCTGGGGTCCTCTAAATTTCTAGGCTTTCACCATAAAAATGAATAATACAGAAAAAGATATTAGGTCCAACGTGTCTTTTAAAATGTTCCTGATAGATGCATGAAAATTTCAGAAGCAGATGTATTTAACTTCTGTAAAACAAGTAGACCAGTGGTTTTCAACCTTGGGGTCAGGACCCCATGTGGGGTCTCCTGGAATTCAAATGGGGTCGCCTGAAATTTCTAGTAATTGATAAAAATAAAAAATAAACTTATTAATAAAAAATATATGGTGAGTTGACAGAGACAATCCTAATCCATAAAAACAAACAGTGGTTGTGAAACTGCAGCACTGTGGTTCTGTTTGTGGTTCTGTTTGTGGTTCTGTTTATCTGTGGTTCTGTTTGTGGTTCTGTTTATCTGTGGTTCTGTTTGTGGTTCTGTTTATCTGTGGTTCTGTTTGTGGTTCTGTTTCTCTGTGGTTCTGTTTGTGGTTCTGTTTATCTGTCAAATGTTCATTGTGGTCAGTTTCAGATGCTGCAGCTCTTTCATAATTCATAGTTTCAGTTCTTGTTTGTTCAGTATTAATTGTCCTCCTTGTAAATCACAGCTGGACTGACTGGACAGATCCTGACCAAGGAAAATCCAATTCTCCCTTTGTGCAGTAATCTACACCTGGATTTACTGCCTCTGTCCACAATAATATACATTATACAGACTAAATGTCAAATAAAATTAACCTGGATTTGAAACAGAGGATAGAATACTATTACAGAATCAAAAACAAATTAATTTTAGCAAAAAAAAAAAAAGTCTCTCTTCTGAATGTCTGGGGTCAACAGAAATTTGTGATGTTAAAATGGGGTCAGGAGTAAAAAGGTTTGGAACCACTGATCTAACGTCTTGTGGTGGTTGTGTTCTGTTTTGTTTCAGGTTGTGGGTATTTCCACCTCATGAACCACTCGGTCCTTCAGTCTAAAGTATAAAAGTACCCGCCTCCAGCTTGGTTCATTCTCCTGCTCTTTTTCCTTCATTCTTCCCCAGACTTTTGTTCTGTTTTACACCTAACAACATGGCACCGACAGAGAAACTCCACCCATTCAAGTATTTTTATATATATGTTTAGTTAATAAACTTATAAAAGCTGCACACACCTGATCAAATATGTTTAATATCTGCCTTTTGTGTTCGGACCATGACCTTCAGCCAGACTGTGCCAGTATTATTCCATCTGGTTCCTCTTGATACATTTGTAATGAATAAACCGAGGAATTGTGGGTATTTTTACTTTTACTACTCTCCACTTCTGTTAATAAGTCAGAAAATAGTGCTTATGCTGCAGTACAGGAAAACAGAGAAAACAATAAAACACTGTGTTAAACCATGTCTGTTATCGTCTGGACCAGGGGTTCAAAGGTTCCACATACACACCAATATGATCTAAAGTGGGTCAGAACAGTAAAATAATAACATAATAACCTATGAATAATGTCAACTCCAGACTTTTATCTATGTTTTAGAGAGAAAAATCACATAAAGGAATACGTTTACATCTACAAACTATCCTTTAAAAAAATGTAAATAACATGAACAACCGGAAATTCTTAAGAAAAATATGTGCAATTTTAACAATATTACACCTTAGTTTATCATTTATACATGTGCATTACAACTTCTACAAATACACATAACATTTAATAACAGACAGAATATTGGTGCAATTACACTTACTTCTCCGAACACATTTCAGGTTGTTCATATTTGTTCAGTTTATTCATGTTTTTTTGTGAAAGGATAGTTTGTAAATGTAAACAATTTCATGTACTCTTACTTTATTTACACTAAAACAAAGAACATTTTTAACAAGTGTTCAGAGAATGCAAACCTCCTCCTTCACCCTGAACAGTGTGCATGTGTGGATCGACTATTTCTGTTGAAATTCAACAGTTTCCAGGTTGTTCCATACAGCAGAAACAGTTGAATCTGGTCCCAGTCATGTGTCTGTCCAATTAGAGTCAATTCACATCAATATTAGTTGAGTTCTAATTTTAAATGTGTGGGAAATGGGATTTTCAGTGTTCAGTGTAAATGTCCACAGAGTCCACATTCCACAGTGGATGTGGACAATTTAGTTCCACATGCAAGAGATTGTTCTAAGCTACAGGTGGATCCAACTGGAGGAGAATCGGAGTCGTTTTGAATTTTGGATGAATTTTGGAAAATGTCTCAATGATGACAGATGGAAAACTGTAGATGTTGTGACCTTGCTGTGACCTTGAACTTTGTCCTACTGGGACCAAAATGGACTGGGTTGGTCCCAGGGCCTAGGCCTATCTGTGGGGAAGATCTGGGAAAGATGGGTGGAAGAGTTTTACACTAAAGTTGCTAAAAAACAAACAAACAAACACACAAACAAACACTCAAAGCAAAGTGATCACTATACCTCCTGGCGGAGGGAGTAATTTATAGGTTATCATGATAGTATTTTCCTGGTCTGACCCACTTGAGATCACACATTTCAGTTTGTTCATATTTGTTCAGGTTATTCACATTTTATTGTTAAAGGATAGTTTGTTAATGTAAATATTTTCATAATCTAATGTTACTTTTTTGTGCTAAAACAAAAACATTTGGAGTTGTCATTATTTATAGGCATAATGTTATATTATATTTTTCATATTAAACAAGAGGAAAATTTGGAGTCATTATTTCTAGGTTATTACGCTATTTTATTTTACTTGAGATCACACTTGGTCTGTATGTGGAACCTGAACTAAACTTTGACATCCTGGATTATTAATATTTCAAGTGTAATTTTTGCATTTCTGCATTTGTGGGATGAATTTGTGAAATGGAAAAATGACACTGAAGAGATTAACAATCAAGGATGTTTAAAATCATTTTAGGTCAATTCAATCTATAGTGGGTCAGACCAGTAAAATACTATCATAATAATCTATAAATAATGAAAACTGCCATTGTTTCTCTTTGTTTTAGTGTAAAAAAAAGTTAAATTGCACAAAAATGTTTACATTTACAGACTAGCCTTTTACAAAAAAATGTGAATAACCTGAACAAATATGAACCTGAAATATCTTAAGAAAAGTATGTGAAATTTTAATAAAATTCTGCCTGTTGATCACGATAACCTATAAATAATTTAAAATGTTGTTTGTTTTAGTGTAAAAAAGTAAAATTACATGAAAATGTTTAAATTTACAAACTATCCTTTCTAAAAAAAACATGAATAACCTGAACAAATATGAACAACTTGAAATATGTTAAGACAAATCAGTGTAATTGCACCAATATTCTGTCTGTTATTAAATGTTTTGTGCATTTGTAGATCCACTGTGATCTGTAAGTTGTAACGCACATGTAGAAATGATAAACTGAGGCATAATATTGTTAAAATTGCACTTATTTTTCTTAAGAATTTTCAGGTTGTTCATATTTGTTCATGTTACATTCAAGTACAGTTTGTAGATATAAACATTTTTATAGCGGAATTTTACTTTTTTTCACTCAAAAACACAGAGAAAACTTTGGAGTTGACACTATTTATAGGTTATTGTTCTTATTTATCTATTTTATTTATTTATTTATTTATTTATTTTGTTGTTTTTAATTGTATGGCTTTTCAATCTATTCTTGTATTTTATTCTTTTATTTGGGTTTTATTTATTCTTCTATATAGCACTTTTTTCTTTTTGTACCGTTTCTATGTCTTTAAATCTATTCTGTATTTTATTCTTCTGTTTTGGTTTTAATTATTCTTCTGTCCAGCACTTCGGTCCACTGCAGTTGTTTTAAAGCGCTTTACAAATAAAGCTGGATTGGATTGGATTGGATAAGTTCTCATCCTATTATTTATATTATTTTACTGGTCCGGCCCACTTTAAATCATATTAGGCTGGATGTGGAACCTGAACTAACAGGAGTTCCACATCCTTGGTCTAGAGTTTGTTGTGTTTTTGTCCAAAAGGAGGAAATGATCCTGGGCAGAAACACATACCAAGTCACATCCAGAGACAGTTTCATAATGAGTTTCTTCAGACTAGGACTGTGAGAAATGATCAGAAGAGGAAATCTGGACTGGTAGTACATGCTAAAACAAAACAAAACAAAAAAGTAATAAAAAAAAAAAAATTAGTGCCTCAAATCCTGAAATGTGTCAGTGTTCTAAACCTGTTGTTGTTCCGCCTCGGTGCCAGACTAAGCTCATAACACAAAGACTGAGGTCACATGACTGTTTTTTTTTTTTTCATAATAAAGAGTCTATGTTTAGAACTTGGTTTGGAAAGTGTGTTGGTGTAACTTTGTAATTACATGAAATACTCTATAAAACGACCTGGACAGACTATGTTATAGTTGTTGAGGTCAGGACAAAAAAAAAAAAAAAGTCACATGACAGTCACAAGGTCCATGTTGTGGTTTTTATCAGAGGCTTTGAACGCAGCATTGATTAGAAGACGTTCTTAAAGACTGAGAGTTCTTAAGAGGAGGGGGAGGTAATCCCTTTGTGTAGATCAGCACATGTATGAGACTGGGATTTAACCCTTAAAGACCCAAACAGCCACTGGAAACTAAACCATCTACTGACATAAACTGTTTAATATCTGTTGATCCACTAATTCTATGGATACATGTCAATAATTGGTGTAACATACAGTTCTTCATCTTTTCATGGTCATCAGGTATGACCATATTTGGATGTTCAGAGGCTCCGTAGTTACCATGGAAACACTGTCATCTACAACATTGATTCTCCAGTAAAACCCATGGAGTTGGATCAATGACAGTGGATGGAGATGCTTGTTTTTAAGTTCACTTAATGATATATTTTCAATTTTTTTGTTTTTGATATAATAACCCTCAAATACAATATCAAAATGCTGATTAAAGTATAAAATCTGGAAATCAAATACAGGAAAGTGCCTGATTTCACTGAAAAAATGCAAAAAACAAAGGATAATATTATAAAAACTGGTGATAAATCACTTAAGTTCAATAAAAATAAATATTCATTTGTGAAGTGACACAAAAGCAGCTCTGGGTCTTTATGGGTTAAAGGGAAACGGTGTGGTGTATTTTCTGAAACAATACTCAGAATGAGGGGAGAGAACTCACTGGACTTGTCTGTAGTGTCGTCGTACTCGACCAGGAAGGAGTAACCGTTATTCCAGATCTGCTGACAGGTCTGCGGGTCGTAGTGGTGGACCAGAGGCTTCAGCTGCGAGTCGAAGACGCTCTTACGCACCACGATGTCGATGGGAGACTGACGGTCGCCTCCAGGTACCACCAGAGGCCCCTGCCACATGGGATGCACTGGAGGAAAGGAAAGAAGAGGAGGATGCACAGGAGGAAAGAAAAGAAGAGGAGGAAAAGAGGAAGAAGAGGATGAACAGGAGGAAAGAAAAGAAGAGGAGGAAGAGGAGGATGCACAGGAGGAAAGAAAAGAAGAGGAGGAAAAGTGGATGCACAGGAGGAAAGAACAGGAGGAAAAGAGGAGGAAGAGGAGGAGGAGGAAGAAGAGGAAGAGGAGGATGAACAGGAGGAAAGAAAAGAAGAGGAGGAAAAGGAAAAGAGGAGGATGCACAGGACAGACAGATTGCATTCAGCAGCTCCTTCAGTGGAAACAGAATTGTCTGACACCTACTTCTCATGTTGAACTCAGCCGCCTCCTGCATTTTCACACAGTCCATTTTGACACAAACAGAAAATGATCAAAACTCCACAGACTCAGTCGACCCGTCCTTCTCCTCCTCCTCCTAAGTCCGACTAAAAAGAACTGAATGAGAACGGAGGGAGTGAGTGAGTAACACCACTTCCTCCTAGTCCTCTCGCCCTTTTTTTTCCTTAAAGGAAATTACAAAATAAGAGAGAGAGAGAGAAGTGGGCCGGCTGTACAGAAAGTGACACGCGGAATGTCCTGGCACGCCCCCAGCTCCCCTCCACGCAGCGGGGGGGAAGGAGGGGGGGGGGGGGGGGGGGTTTCTGACCGGGACCTCTGGCCGGTCCGACCCAGAGTCAGTCCTCAGTCCCGGCCAACGGCTGTCAACGGACCTGGATACTAATTACTCCAAAACTCCTCACTCGTCCTCCTCAGCCTCCCTGTTCTACCAAAAAAAAAAAAAAATCCCCTCATATTCCTTTGGTTCGAACGTCTGCTCCAACGTCAGAACAAAGTCCAGGACAAAAAAGGTGTAAGTGTTGAGAGCTTCAAAAGCAGCTCAGGCTTTTGTTTTCCTTAAAGTTTCCACTGAGAGTGGAGCTGAACAGGTCTGACTGGGAGATGACCTTCAGCTTCATCAGGTTTCATTGACTTCTCTAAGGGGGCGGGGGGGGCACATGGGAACGGCCTGCACAGACATTCATTCACTCTTGTTCTCTGGGCCGGCGGTGGCGAGGCCGGTCTGCAGGCGTGTACGAGTGTGTGTGATGTGAAGGTGATGAGTGTGTGAACAGATCTGAGCCCAGAGCATCTGTGAACGGAGGGTCAAGGCCAGCGACTGCACATGAAAAACAGACATTATTCTAACTCTGCTGCTTTTACAACGATGTGAATTAATGCACAATATCCTTTTTAAATAAACCAATAAATAAATAAATAAAAGAGTACTCCATATATCCCACCTTCAAACAGTAACACTAAGTACAGACGTGTCCTCTACAAAGACCCTCAATCATTTCATTATCATATTTTTAGATTAGTTCAAATGAAAAACTAGACACTCTAAAAGGATTATAACAGAGGAAACTGTTCTTTATCCTGATGAGCTGAAAATAATGTAAATTATTAAAATGTAGCTGTGCTGTCCTTTGGGTCAAATGTTTGTATCTAAGGCAGGGTGTCAAACATGAGGCCCATGGGCCAAAAACCAGCCTGCCACAGGTTCCAGTCCGGCCCCTGGGATGAATTTGCAAAATGAAAAAATTAGACTGAAGACTATTACAACCAAGGATGTCAAACTGGTTTTAGTTCAGGCTCCAAATACAGACCAAGATGATCTACAGTACAATAATAACATAATAACCTATAAATAATGACTCCACATTTTCTTCTTGGTTTAATATTAAAAAAATAAAAATAAAAAATTACATTATGCCTATAAATAATGACAACTCCAAATTTTTCTGTTTTAGTGCGAAAAATTAACATGAAATTATGAAAATATTTACATTAACAAACTATCCTTTAACAATAAAATGTGAATAAAATTAATAAATATGAACAACCTGAAACTGAGCTCGACCGATTAATTTAGCCGATTATAACCCATCACCGATTAATCAATATCAGTCAACATGTAACCGATGTATTAACTTTTTTGCTGCGAGGAGATTCTGTCGCTCTGCTCGTGTGTATTTGTGCTGCCCGGAGAGTTAGAGGAATACAAAACCTGTTCAGATTCACTTTCACTTTGACAAACATGGACCACTACCTGGCCCCAAAATCACGGACCACTATTAACTAATATTATCTAATATTATCTAATATTAGACTATTATATCCTGTGTACATCAGTGTTCTTATGTCATATATTGGCTGATATAACAGTTATCAGCCAATATATTGGATATTGGCCGATATATCACATATTAAGGGTATAAGAAAATATCGGTTCTGCAATATATCGCGATATTTCATTTGGCAATACTGTATCAATATTAAAAAGTACTGTATTGATATTTTTAGGTATTTATTCAAATGCAGATATTGTGGAGGTTCATTTTTGTTTATATTTTATTTATTCTTATTTAACACTTTTATTCAATAATGTTTGTTCCTTTGTTGGGATTGAACTAAAATCCTGTTCTGATGTTAGTTCTGAACTAATAGAATCTGAACATTTGAACAGGATCTGAAACTGGAATGTCTGTAAAACAGAAGTTCAGTTTGAACACAGGAACATTTTGTGATAGAACATTAGATCCTGTTGGGATCAAATAAAAATGTGTTTAGTATTTGTGCAGATTTATGGTGTGATTAAATTCATCAAGGAAATAATCATTTAAAAAAGAAACAAACAAAAAATTGCCTTTTTAACAGTATCATGATATATTGTGATTTATCGTATCGTGGTCCTAGTATTGTGATTTGTATCGTATTGCCAGATTCGTGTTAATACACACCCCTGTCAGATATTGGCTTTTTTTGCCCCAGATATCGGTATCAGCCCCAAAAATCTCATATCGATCAGGCTCTACCTGAAATGCTTACAAAAATAAAGTGCAATTTTAACTGGAACTAAATGTTTTGTGCCTTTGTAGATCTGACCTGTAATGCACAAGTTGAGGCAAAATATTATTAAAACTGCTCTTAATTTTCTTAAGAAATTTCATGTTTTTCCAGTTATTCACATCTTTTTTTGATTGGATACTTTGTAAATATAAATATTCTCATAATTTAATGTTATATTTTTGCACTAAAATAAAGCAAAACATTTAAAGTCCCCCCCCCCAGGGAAAGTCTATTCCAGGTACTGCAGAGGAGGATCCGACCGATAGTCGAACCTCGGATCCAGGAGGAACAATGCGGTTTTCGTCCCGGTCGCAGAACACTGGACCAGCTCTACACTCTTCATCGGGAGCTCAAGGGTTCATGGGAGTTCGCCCAGCCGGTCCACATGTGTTTTGTGGATCTGGAGAAGGCGTTCGACCGTGTCCCTCGTGGTATCCTGTGGGGGGTGCTTCGGGAGTATGGGGTCCGGGGCCCTTTGCTAAGGGCAGTCCGGTCCTTGTATGACCGAAGCAGGAGCCTGGTTCACATTGCCGGCAGTAAGTCAGACCTGTTCCAGGTGCATGTTGGACTCCGGCAGGGCTGCCCTTTGTCACCGGTTCTGTTCATTATTTTTATGGACAGAATTTCTAGGCGCAGCCAAGGGCCGGAGGGGGTCCGGTTTGGGGACCACAGGATTTCATCTCTGCTTTTTGCAGATGACGTTGTCCTGTTGGCCTCATCGAACCTGGACCTTCAGCGTGCACTGGGGCGGTTTGCAGCCGAGTGTGAAGTGAGCGGGATGAGGATCAGCACCTCCAAATCCAAGGCCATGGTTCTCGACTGGAAAAAGGTGGTCTGCCCTCTCCGGGTCGGTGGGGAGTCTTTGCCCCAAGTGGAGGAGTTTAAGTATCTCGGGGTCTTGTTCACAGTGAGGGAAGGATGGAGCGTCAGATTGACAGACGGATTCGGTGCAGCGTCTGCAGTGATGCAGTCGCTGTACCGGTCGGTTGTGGTGAAGAAGGAGCTGAGCCGAGAGGAGAAGCTCTGGATTTACCGGTCAGTCTACGTTCCTACCCTCACCTATGGTCATGAGCTTTGGGTCAGGACCGAAAGGACCAGATCCCGGATACAAGCGGTCGAAATGAGTTTCCTCCGCAAGGTGGCTGGGCGCACCCTTAGGGATAAGGGGAGGAGCTCAGTCACCAGGGAGGAGCTTGGAGTAGAGCCGCTGCTCCTCCACATCCAGAGGAACCAGCTGAGGTGGCTGGGGCATCTGTTTCGGATGCCTCCTGGACGCCTCCCTGGGGAGGTGTTCCGGGCATGTCCTGCCGGGAGGAGACCTCGGGGAAGACCCAGGACACGAGAGACCATGTCTCTCGGCTGGCCTGGGAACACCTCGGGGTCCCCCCCAGAAGAGCTGGAGGAGGAGTCTGGGGAGAGGGAAGTCTGGGCGTCCCTGCTTAGACTGTTACTGCCGCGACCCGGCCCCGGATAAGCGGTGGATAATGGATGGATGGATTTAAAGTTGTCATTATTTATTAGCTATTACGGTATTATTTTACTGGTTCTGATCCACTTCAGATCATCGGGTTGAATGTGGAACCTGAAAGACAATGAGTTTGACCTTCCTGATGTACGGAACCAAAGTCTGAGAAGAAAAACAGTAAGTGCATCAGACCAGATTAAAGGGCAGACGGCTGAACTAGGACAAACTCTACCACTTCAGAGGAAAACCACCAACTGTCCTGAAACTATCTGTCCAAAGTTCAGTAAAACACACTTGTAGTTAAATATGAACTGACTTTATTGTCATGGCTGAGCATAAAAGCTTTTTTTTTCCTTCTACATGGTTGGCATGAGATGTTGAAGTCGACATGGCTGTTGTTTTTGGGTGTGGTGGTGCAGGTTTTAGGTCTGGTTGGACTAGTTTGGCTGACTTATCATATTTTACGTCCAACATGTAATGACAAGACGTTCCCTTCAACTCAGACACAACATGACCATGACAGCAGTTAAAGTCTTTTATATTTTTATGTGTTTTGTATTTTATTTGCTAGATTTTTTCCTATATTGGGCATCTGTGGCTGTTTTAAAGCACTGGATAAATAACATGGTTCAGACACATTCAAAGTCAAGCACTTTTAAGGGTCATTTTCACATTTTTCCAGCTCAGCACCAAACATAAAATACACATCTATAGGAATACATATACTCAGGATTATTATTTTCACTTTTTATCACTATGATGTTCATTGTTTTATGCTATAAACACCTAAACTTACGTTTCCTGAGAGTAAAAAGTTTAGAAGTTAAAGAAGAACGCAAAGTTTTATAAAAAAAAACAAAAAAAAAAAACAGGGAAGCCACTTCACCGAGACAAAGATTAAGATAAAAATGTACTTGAAATCAACCTGAAATTATGTGGAATATTTTGACATAAAGTTATATTTTTCTAAAGGAATCGTCTCTCTGGAAGTAGCTTTGGCTTGAGTTAATATTAAAAATAAATAAATAAATCACATCAGTTAGAATTACAAGCACTTTCAAGCACTTCAACTAAAATTTCAGCACTTTTCAGACCTTGAAAACATTGGAATTCAAGCATTTTCAAGGATTTCAAGCACCTGAAATAAAGTTGGATTGGACGATCTTATACTAGTAGTAGCAAGAATATTTAATTTTAATATTCAAACATGCATACATGGTTTGATTTTTGTATGTGGGTGATATGACCAAAATGTTACCATAATGAAAAAAGACTTTGTTTTGCTATTTATCGCAACAAATGTCAATTCCTAAATTTTTTTGGTGCTGACTGACATATAGAGAATGTATAATGTTATTTATAGGTTTAAAATCATTAAAATATGGCACAAACAACAAAAAAAGACTAAATAATAACAGTGCAAGACAAAAAAAACCTAAAAACTATAAAACACAAACTATGAGTGCTTACTTCTTATGTTTATATGTATACAGCCTTTACAGTTTTTATTACTATTATTGTTTGTTTTTTTGCTCTATGTACACTTTATCCGGTTGCTGCCTTAATCACTGAATTTCCCCGTTTTAGGATCAATAAAGTTTCATGTTATTTTAATTCATAAAGACCCAAACTGTTTCATTCCTGTTGATCCATTAATCCTATCAATCTATGTCAACAATTGGTGTAAAATACAGTTCTTCATCTTTTCATGGTCATCAGATATGACCATATTTGGACGTTCAGAGGCTCCATAGTTACTGTGGAAACACTGTCATCTTCTACAACATTGATTCACCAGTAAAACCCATGGAGTTGGATCAGTGACAGTGGATGGACACACTGGGTTTATGTTCAGTCAATGACAGATTGTGATGAAAAAGGCAGTTTTTCTTCAGTTTTCTGTTTTTGATACAATAACCCTCAACTTTAATCTGAGCTTTTATGAACATTGACATGATCAGTGAATTAAATACAGGAAAATACCTGATTTTCACTGAAAAAACACAAAATACAGAGCATAATATTATGATAAATGGTGATAAATCACTTAAAGAAAGGTTAAATAAAGAGGAGAAATCGTTTGCCACAAGAATAACACTGGGTCTTTATGGGTTAAAATATTAATTGAAACTGCTGAAACACTTTACAATACTTTCAGCTGATAATGTAAATAAATTCTTATCATTATTCTTTTATCTCTCAGCTCTATATGAGTCTGAAACAACACAAGATGGACAGAAGAAACCAAACTCTAACTCTAACACCGCACATGCATATGCAATGAGTTTACATGCAGGCGCCGATTTAGGCCAAAGGGCATCAAATGGTCCATATATAGGGCAGTGGATCTGTATGTGAGGGGGCGGGTGGAAAACCTGGAGCAGGGGATCCGCTTCAGATACAGCAGTGTGGAGTCCAGATCCAGATCCAGATCCAGATTCCCACCGCTGTGTGTGCAGCTTTCAGATGACAACAAAAGTGAACATGAGCTGATGGTGTGTTTTTGAGCCACAATGACAGGGTTTAGAAACTGTCAAACCCAGTTCAGGGGCCACATTCAGCCCAGTATGAGCTCAGGTGGGCCGGACCAGGACAATATGAACAGGGAAAAAAGTTAAATTACATACTGAAAACCTACATCTACAAAGCATCCTTCAAAAAATGTGAATAAGCTGAACAAATATGAAAAACCTGAAACATGTTAAGAGCAATAAGTGCAATTTTAACAATATTATGTCACAGCTTCTCATTTACGCATTACAACTTATAGATAACAAAACATTTAGGGCTTTGAAAGTCGAGCTCATATATATCTACTTCAAATTCTCCTCGCACCAGCAGTTAAAGGTATCACTGTCAACTGGCTGACACCAAATGGTTCCAGTCATGGGAAGACGGTGTATGGGAACTCTATAGAATGGAGGATAAAGCTGATAATTTAAGGCTCCAGAGGGAAAAACTCCTAAACTGCTGAGGAGATGGGCCCCTGTGCTGGTCATAATGTTTTGAACCAAAAGACGAACCCCCCCCCACCCCAATAGTTCTGGTTTTGTCTTATTTTGTTTTATTTTGCTTTGTGTCATTTGTCTGTGTGTACATTTGTTGGTATGAATCTATCTGACATGATACTTCAGTTTGTCGTCTTTGAGTATGTACAATCTAAGTCTTATGACTGTATGTTGAATGTCTGTGTCCAATAAATAACTAAAAAAAAAAAAAAAAGGAGAACTAAAAAAAATATATTGGACCTTAATTTTGATTTTTTTCCCCGTGGCCCTAATGCTCTTCTGTAGGTCTGGATGTGAAACCTGAACTAAAACCAGTATCATATGCTGTGTTTCCACTACGTGGAACCGGCTCGACTCGACTAACAGATCTGATTCCTGCAGACCGTTTCCATTCCAGGATACTACTGAGTCTACAGTACCTGGTTGTCATAGCAATGTGGTGCGTTACTTCTGTGTCGTCTACTCAGAGTTGCTGATAAACTCCCTTGTTGTGTGTTGTCTCATCAAACTCCTGCTGAATGTTTGCGTCTGAACCTCCAGGACAAACCATGGTGTAGTTCTACAGACTGTCCTCATGTGGATTCACCTGCCCACAGATTTACTGTCAGCTTCTGCATCTGTTTTTGTAAAAGGGCGGGGCACAGAGACGACTCTGACCAATCAGTGGTCTGCAGTGTTTACACAGTGTCACCTTTTAGAATCTGGTCCCCAGTCCTGGAACCTCCGCGGAGGTGAGACCAAAAAACTAGTACCGGGTACCAGATTCCAGGTCCTTTTTCGTAATGGAAATGCAAAAAGGTTGAGTCGAGTCGAGCCGGTACCACGTAGTGGTAACACAGCATTAGTATTTCACAGATTCATCCGTCGGCCGGACTGGACCCTTTAACGGGCCGGTTTTGGCCCGCGGACCACATGTTTGACCCCCATGTTTAGAGTAACCCATAAACCCGTGCAGACAGAAGGGGGTACCCGGGCTGGTCTGGACCTGCAGGATGAGCCCCTGTGCACATGGACTTACTCTGGGACAGGACGAACTTGCTGGAACAGGCCGTCAGGTTGCATCTCCGGACCGGGCTGATCCGGTGGCCCAGGGCGGAGGAGGGTCTGCCGAGCTGCCGCTGGAGCCGCACCGCCAGCGGCCGCAGCACCGACGACAGGCTCACCATGGGCACAGATACGGTCTGTGAGCTCCGGGAAGGTCCTGTGGGTTCTGTAGTTCCAGTAGGTTCTGTGGGTTCTGTAGTTCCAGTAGGTTCTGTAGTTCCAGTAGGTTCTATAGGTTCTGTGGGTTCTGTAGTTCCAGTAGGTTCTGTAGTTCCAGTAGGTTCTGTAGTTCCAGTAGGTTCTGTAGGTTCTGTGGGTTCTGTAGTTCCAGTAGGTTCTGTGGGTTCGTCAACACGGCCGGAGCCTGTGGAGCTGTAGGCGGACTCTCTGCCTCCTGTATCCGGGCAGAGGCGGCGGAAGGAACCGGAGGCGGAGTCACAGTGTTTCCAAATGTTGATACCGTCGGTTCGGCCCGGTTCAGTGATGTCCTTTCCGCCTGGGACCGTCGGTAACCGAAAAAATACAGAGTGTGTTTACGGCGGTTCAGAGGAAGGAAGAAGGGGCTGCGCGCGGACCAATCAGAGGCCTCCGCTGAGGGGCGGATGATGATGACGTCAACAACAACTGGAACCACAGTGCATCCAACCCAAAAGCACCTGAGGAGGCAAACATAAGGGCCGCGGACCAAAACCGGCCCTCTAAAGTGGTCCAATCCGGTCCAAGGGATGAACTTGTCAAATGTCAAAATTACACTGAAGATATTTACAATTAAAGATGGAAACAAGTGGTTCCACACACAACAAACCCCGCCCCTCAGAGGTACTGTGTCATATTAAAGCACTGATGTCATCATGTCTGTGTGTGCTGATGTCATATCAAATAAAGTGAAACAAAACTGATGTTTTTAAAGACATGTGAAATGTCACCCATTATAAGGAAATGAGAGAAAAACAGATTTAAAAAATTCATAAAAAATGTAAACTTTGACCTAATTTAGTGAAAATATAACCACATCTATTCTGGGTCACTTGTGATCTATAAACCTAATTATCTCCACCAAGGAGGTTCTGTTTTTGTCAGCATTGGTTTGTCTGTGTGTGTGTGTGTGTGTGTGTGTGTGTGTGTGTGTGTGTGTGTGTGTGTGTGTGTGTGTGTGTGTGTGTGTGTGTGTGTGTGTGTGCAAGATAACTCAAAAACTTATGGACAGATTTGGATGAAAATTTCAGGAAATGTTGATACTGGCACAAGGAACAAATGATGAAATTTTGGTGATCGGGGGGGCACAGTCATTTTTGCTCTTTTGCAAAATTCATCCCATATTCGGATTGGACGCTTTGACACCTCCATGTTAACATATCAAAAGTGGATAAACCATCTGAAGTCACATGATCTTTGTCAGATTACAGAGCAGTTTTTGTTGGGTCACTGCATTTCCTTCCATCTCTGAATCACATTTGTTCAGATAAATTTTCATTTAATTCAGTGGTGACTTGTGTTGTTGTTGTTGTGTTGTATCATGTACTAAAGACACGTCACACTGTGTCCAGACTTCACCATGTGACCATCAGACTTTAATCCCTTAAATGCACACACCAAATATTTACCACAGTACAACCAACACACATTCACCTTCTGATGATGATCCACTCCAGCACTCGTCTGTTTTTAACCTCAGGATATTTCAGTAGTAGTCTCTGAAGACGTCCACTGTGGAGGACCGACCCTGCCATATTTGATAACATAGACAGAAATACACAAATGGCTCAATAAATTAATTCATCTACTAATACATGATACAAAAAAAATTAAAAGGCATTTTCTATGACGTTATCTGTAAAATGTCACAAAAAATGGTTGTATTATAATTTCTAACATTTTAGTTTAATTTTATGTTAAAAACCCTTATTTACTCTAACATTTCATTTTCCATACCATTTATTATGATCTTATTTATATTTTTTCTTCTTTAATTTTTATCCCTGCATTTATTTTTTACATTGTTTTCTATTTACATTTTCTTTATCTCTGTATGGCCCCAAATGAATTCATTTCGATATTTTATTTTCATTTGACATTTTAATTTATTGGCATTTTATTTACACATTTACCTCCCCAGCATCCCCCCTCTTGTATTTTCTTCCTCTATTTATGTCTCCAAGCTTTTTTATTCATCCGTCTCCTATGTTTTATGCTCCAAAAACTTCATAGAAAATGCCTTTTAATTTTATTTATTTATTTATTTTTGTCTCATATTTTTGGAGCATAAAACACAGGAGACGGAGGAATAAAAAGACTTGGAGACATAGAGGAAGAAAATACAAGAGGGGGAATACTGGGGAGGTAAATGTGTAAATAAAATGCCAATAACACCCACGTTGAAGTAAATAAGGGTTTTTAACATGAAATTAAATTAGAATGTTAGAAATTACAATACAAATAACCATTTGTCACATTTTACAGATAACTTCATAGAAAATGCCTTATATATTTTTTTGTATCATGTATTAATTTATGGAGCCATTTTTATATTTCTGTATATATTATTAAATATGGCAGAGTCGATCCTCCATAGACGACTACGGTGGCCCAGAGGTGCATCACCCCAAAAAATTATCCACTATAAGAAAAAAGAGAACAGCCCAAAAATTATCCACTATAAGAAAAAAGAGAACAGCCCAAAAATTATCCACTATAAGAAAAAAAGACAACAGCCCAAAAATTATCCACTATGAGAAAAAAAGACAACAGCCCAAAAATTATCCACTATAAGAAAAAAGACAACAGCCCAAAAATTATCCACTATGAGAAAAAAAGACAACAGCCCAAAAATTATCCACTATGAGAAAAAAAGACAACAGCCCAAAAATTATCCACTATAAGAAAAAAGACAACAGCCCAAAAATTATCCACTATAAGAAAAAAGACAACAGCCCAAAAATTATCCACAATAAGAAAAAAAGACAACAGCCCAAAAAATTATCCAGTGAATATATTTAAAATAACTTGATTTTTAGCGCATTGACCTCCACTTCTGGTGGGTTACTTCATTAGCATTAGCCACATTAGCTGAAGGCCTTAAAAATTTTCAGCCTATGCTTTTATTTTTTGTGGTGGCCTTAATTTTAAAGCAAGAGACCTTTCAGGTAAACAGCGCCCCCTTAATTGGAAAGGTGGATGATGTTTTTTTTTTTCTTATAGTGGATAATTTTTTTGGACTGTTCTTTTTTTTCTTATAGTGGATAATTTTTTGGACTGTTCTTTTTTTTCTTACAGTGGATAATTTTTTGGGCTGTTCTCTCCTTCTTTCTTATAGTGGATAATTTTTTTGGACTGTTCTTTTTTCTTATAGTGGATAATTTTTTGGGCTGTTGCACCTCTGGGCCACCGCAGACGACTGATATCCAACAGACACAAATAAAGAAGATGAAGTAACCGTCTGTATATGTTGAGTTTATTGTCTTCATCAAATTGGTCCAAAAGGCCTTTCATCAAGTTCCGATCACAATGAAATGACACAGACACAGGTTCGACCGGACTAAACCAGTCGGAGACCTGCTACACTTAGCAGTCGTTAGCGTAGCGGTGCCCCCAACAGGTCTGGATCCAGTTTAACCGCACTTTAGATCAAATGAACTGGTCCTTCTCAGAGGTTGTTGTTTTTTTTTTAATTTTTTTTAAGCGTTTTAAAGCAAAAATGTGACCTGTGTTCTCAAACAGATCCAAGCCACACTCACAAAAAGATACCGTTAACATTAAAACTACAACTAGCCTGATGCTAAGCCGCTAGCGCTCAGCCTGAACATTGATTTGAGAAGATAACATTAGCAGTTTCACAGGACGCTTGGTTCGCTCCGGGGTGAACTTCAGTCAAGTTTGTGTAGGAGCTGGACGCCTCACTGTGGCCGTTGTGTGGAGGGCAGGGTTATGCATTTGCAGCCAAAATGTTTCAGATGTAGAAAAGAGGTAGCAAACCGACAACACCCACGTCACAGTGTGGCCAGACCCTTCATCAGCGCCTCTGCTTTAGAAAAACTGGTACCGTACGTGTACAGACGAAGACCCTCCAGTCCGTCTGAAACCTTCCCCTCAACAAACACATAAATATTACAACCCAAGGAAATGTTTTGGTTTTAAGTCTTATTCATTCTTTTGTAACTCGACGACAAAGCACAAAACACCCTGACTTGTGTAGCATGAGAAATACAGTAAGTTTATAAAAAAATACAAAAAAGCACTTTTTTTTTAACCATCAAGAGAAGCATTTTATAGGGATCAGAAATGAATAAAAATAACAAAAAAAAGGTGTATGTACTTTTCAAAACCTGTAGAACCTATTTACAGCATCATGTGAGGTGGAGCAGAGGGAGTATGAAAGCACAAAACAGTCTGAGGGGGAAAAGGAAGTGACCAAATATGAACCGGGGCAGTAAGTTGTTCTTCATAAAAGAGGGTGGTTTTATTTGAGCCTACTGTCCGTCTCGAAGTCAAAATGTCAAACGTTCAAAGAGACTGTGAGATGGGGGTGGAGGGGGCGGGGCTAGTCCAGAGCGATGATATCGTCGTCGTCGTCATTGTCGGCTGCCGCTCCTGATTGGTCCGTCCGCGGCCGCTTGATGGAAGTTTCGCCGGTTTCTGCGTCCGAGTGCTTCCTCTTGGTGCCGCTGGGGGTCGCCGCCGTTCCTGCCGCCGCGCTGGACGACGCCCCCTCCTCGTCAGAGTCGACGATCATGATGTCGTCATCCTCCGCTCGAGCTGAAACGAGGCAGACAGACGGTCAACGCTCAAACCAAAGTGACGTGAGCTTTTAAAAACACGCATTTAAAATAGAAAAAGAGCCAAGCACAGAGAATAGTAATAAATAATAATAATAATAATCATAGAAGAGGAGAAGTGACTGAAATGTAAACAGATTATTACACTTTATATTGTACTAATTACTCATTATATACTTGGACTTAGACAAACTTTGTCATTCAGGTATGCACAAGGTGTACACAGAACGAAATTTCGTTGCATTTAAGCTCGGGACAAGAATCTCATGTAAAGTGCTAAGTTATATAATAAATAATGATATAATAAATAATGATAAAATACTACTAGGGATGGAAGGATATGAATGTTTCATATCGCAGTTATTGTGACCAAAATTACCACGGTTATCATGATCACGATATTGTTGAAACTGTGCTAAAATGTTCAAAAAGTACTTAAACACACACTGAAATAATTTAACCAAGTTGTATTTAAAAATAAATAAATAAAATAATTGGTACAATGTACCTTCTGTTGCAGAAACATTCAAATATTAACCCTTAGTGGTCTGAGCCTTTTTTGTCCGATTTTCAGTCCTTTTGATTTTGCCTTTATATACTATATAAACAAATGTTTACTATACCCATGTTTGGAATCTGTTTTTTCTGCACAACTTCATTTATTTCATCTGCCCATTACTGTTTCACTTTAACCTACGATAAAAACATAAAAGGCCAGAAAACACAAAAAAAAATATAAAATCCAATTTGAAAAATGTATATAATTTATTGCATAAATAACACACATATGCTTATTGAACCTTTTCACAGACTTTAAAAGTGAATATTGGTTCCAAATATTAGGTATAGAAAATTAAAATTGTAATAAATTAAAACTATACTCAAATATTTG
The DNA here is from genome assembly GCF_902148855.1 of Sphaeramia orbicularis. Lineage (NCBI taxonomy): Eukaryota > Metazoa > Chordata > Actinopteri > Kurtiformes > Apogonidae > Sphaeramia > Sphaeramia orbicularis. The sequence continues at coordinate 1,642,704 of NC_043962.1, forward strand.
ACATAAAAGCAGATCTTTACATCGGCGTTTTCTCCCCTAAAAGTGCAGTAATCAAACACAGTTATCATGATAATTAGAATTTAAACAGTAATACTAACCGTCTGCAATTTTACAGCGGTTTATCGTTAAACCGGTAATCGTTACATCCCTAAATACTACTATACAGTTATTAAAAATGTATGTCCATGTGTGTAAAATACAGCAGTGATTTAAAATGCACAACAGGGATAAAAAGCAGCAGTCAAACATATCGTAGTACGAACATTATACTGTACTAATTACAGGGTTCATACACATTTTTCAAGGTCAAATTCAAGCACTTTTAAGGGTCATGTTCTAATGTTTCCAGCACAGCACTTTATCGCTGGAGTCAAATACATATCTACAGAAATATATATACTCAGGATTTTATTTTATTTTTTAAACTTTTTATCACAATGATGCACATTGTATTATGCGATAAACATCTAAAATTATGTTTCATGATAGCACAAAGTTTAGAAATTAAAGGAAAACACAAAGTTTTATCCAAAAAAAAAAAAAAAAAAAGGGAACCACTTGACGTTCTTCAGACACACTCGCACCGAGACAAAGATTCAGAATAAAATGGACCTGGAGTCGACCTGAGAATTTACTTTTTGGCATAAAGTTTTATTTTCCTAAATGTATCACCTCTGTAAGTAGCTTTGGCTTGAGTTCATATTAAAAATAAATAAATAAATCAGTTATAACTGCAAGCACTTTCAAGCACTTCAACTAAAACTTAAGCACTTTTCAGACCTTGAAAACACAACATTGAAATTCAAGCAATTTCAAGGATTTCAAGCACCTGTATGAACCCTGTAATTAGTAGGGGTATTAGAAAATATTGGTTCTGCTGTATATTGTGATATTTCATTTCACAATACTGTATCGATATTAAAAAAGTACTGCATCAATATTTTTAGTTATTTATTCAAATGCAGATATTGTGGAGGTTCATTTTTGTTTTTCTTTTTGTTAATGTTTTATTTATTCCTATTCAACACTTTTATTCAATAATGTTCGTTCCTTTGTTGGGATTGAACTCAAATCCTGTTCTGATGTTAGTTCTGAACTAATAGAATCTGAACATTTGAACAGGATCTGAAACTGGAATGTCTGTAAAACAGGATTTCAGTTTGAACACAGGAACATTTTGGGATATAACATTAGATCCTGTTGTGACCAAATAAAAATGTGTTTAGTATTTGTGCAGATTTCTGCTGTAATTCAATTCTTCAAGGAAATAATCATTTAAAAAAAAAAGAAATAAACAAAAATTACCTTTTTAACAGTATCATGATATATCGTATCGTGATCCTAGTATTGTGATTTGTATTGTATCACCAGATTCTTGCCGATACACAGCCCTAGTAATCAGATTGTGTAGCTGAATGTTGCGGTGTTATTATATTTGCACATAATGAGCTGCACCACAGTGGGTTATTGTTCAGTTGTGGTTTGAGCTATATACATATATATACCTATATACATGTTAAAAATACAGGAAGAGTTTACAGCTGAATATAATTTCAGACTGCACTTGGGGTCAATAGGTCATGTGCACTGATCTGAAAACAGTTTACTGTGACTGGGTCCAAACACAGTCATGTCCCGTCAGAGCGTGAACTTTAATAGATCGCCATTCCAACATTTATTTCAATATAAAGTCGCTCCTTGTTTTGGATAATCCCTTATGGTCCAACTAAAGCAAAAAAGAATTTAAAAGTAAAAATGTGGGTTATTTAGCAACACTAATCTCTCTAAATGTCTCTAAAATGTCCCGTCAGAGAGATTTCGAATACTGTGTTTTGACCCAGTTGTTCAGCTCTTTTGCCAATAAACCTGAATTTCTTAATCACCAGCTTCAGAAGAACCTGGACTACATATTAACGATGAAACCGCAGATGTAGAGCTACAACATACAAGGACACTGTGCTGTCTGTATGTCAGCAGTGTTACACAGTTTCAAGTTGGCTGCATCTACTTTTCTGTTTCAGGACTGAGACCCAACAGCTCCCCCTGCAGGCACTGGGTTACATTTCAGAGTCTGATACAACTCCTATAAGGATCACCATTGATATTATTGGAGTATTTGATTTTCTTTTTTTGTGATTTTTTTTCTCTGCTCATCTCATCAGGCAATGGGTGAGAAATCTGTTTTTTTTTCTGTCTGTCTTTATTGTCTTCCTCCCACCATCTGTTTTGTGGAGGGCAGGGTTATGCATTTGCAGCCAAAATGTTTCAGATGTAGAAAAGAAGTAGCAAACCGACACCCACGTCACAGTGTGGCCAGACCCTTCATCAGCGCCTCTGCGGAAAAAACCACCTCTTGCCAGTGCAAAAACTTTTCATTGAAAAACAAGAGTTTTGGCTAAAGTGCCATTAGGTAAATTTTTATGCGCAAGTTATATTCACGCAATTTGAGGATCAATGGAAAAGCGACTACTGATACAAAGGAAAGAAAACAGGATTCTTTTTCCACATGCTGACCTTTAGAGGAGGTTGATGGCTGGGCGGAGTCCTTGTTGCCGTTGGTGATACTGTTCACATCCTCCTGGTTACTCTGAGGCGGTGGGGCTTTGTCTGGAGCCTCGCCCACCACCTCAAACTCCACATCCCTCTCAAGTTCCTCACTGTCAAAGATGACACATGTATGTTAATATACAATGGAGCGACAAAAAAAACAAAAAACAAAAAATGCAACATGTTCATCATGTGTTTAAAGTTTAAACATGTTCACGGAGCTGAAGTCGGCTCCAGAGGACGTACGTGTGCAGGACATTAACCAGGAGTGTGTAGTCTTGGAGGAAGTCGTCGACTTGGAGACGGCTGCCGTTACGGATCCCAAAGTCAGCAAGAAATTTGCTGTTGTTGGCTGTGAGTAGAAACAAGGATGAAAATGAACACATACTGCACGAGGAGAGGATCCATTTAGTCATAGAGCACAGATTTACTTCAGCAAAACTCCAGTTCAGACTGACATTGAAATAAACATTGATCTTTTCATAATAGAATAGAGTTCATTGTGTAAAATTACAGATAAATGTGTGTCCAGAGTTCAGCCTTGTTGGACAGAATGTGCAGATGTCAGTGTAAATCACGCACGTGTTTTGGTTTTGTCCTAAACTTGCATCATTTTGGGATAACGTATATTCAAAAATTGTTAACATACTAGGTTATGCAATCCCTAAAACATGTTTGATGACGTGTTTCAGATGTATTATTGGTAATAATGTAATCAAAAATAATAGATATTTGTTTAAAATACTATTTGTAGCCTGTAAAAAGGCTATTACCAAAAAAAAAGTGCCGATTAGAACCACCTACAACTAATGACTGGATACAAACTGTGAATGGAATATTTGAGATGGAGATTCTGACCCATAGACTGAGGACTAAAGAAGAGCAGTGTCATGATAAATGGAAGAAATGGACAATTTTCATTTAAACGTCACATTACAATTGCATTACAATTGTTAGTCACAAAGATTTTTTACGGTCAGTGTATCCCAAATGTCCCTCAAGTTTGTATTGTACAGAATTCAAACAATAAAAATATAGTAACAAAAAAAAGAATAGACTTTATTGTCATTGTGTGTGCAGTGAAATTAGGAGTGCTACTGTAACAAAACAACAATAATAAAAACAATACATAAAAAAAGAATAGAGTGAATATGAAATTACAAAAACTAAAAATAAGAAAACAGAACAGAAAATTTTCACAAAAGCAAAAATATGAATAGAAAATAAATTGACAGTATGTATATCTATGAACTTGAGTCTATATAAAAATAGAGCATTTATGTTTGGATAAATAATGCAATGTTATTTTTATGCACTTAAGCTAAATGGCAGTTCTATGTAAAACTCCAGGTCATTCAGGAGCCATTGTTCTGCTCCAAGTTCTGGAAAATATTCTCTTTTAAGTTCCCCATGAGTTCCGACAAAACACCTTAATGAGTTTCACTGCACCTTCTCCAGTCTGGCCAGTACTTTGTTTTTGTTTTTTTTTTAATATATAGACTGATGGGTGTTATTCAGGGTTCCCACAGGTTTCTACATGTTAAATTTAAGACCTTTTTGACACTACTTAGAACAGAACTTAATGGCCATTTCACGGCCATACTGACAAGAATTTGTGACTCCTAGAATTTAGAAAAACGAATTCATTAGTCCAGCACCTTCATTCCCATCGTTCCGAGTCATTTCTCACCAGGGGCTGCAAAGTTGGTGATAATCCGTTCCAAATTTCAACATAAATTGTCGGGTTGGAACTGAGTCGACTAACGTTATTTTCTTTGCAGTTTGGACACATTTAAACACAACACAGCAAACAAGTTTATGGCAACAGAACTGAAGACCTACAATATCAAATTTAATACCTTTCAAAGACTTTTTTTAAGGTATTAAATACAGATTTGTAAATTCAAGACTTTTTAAGACCCCATGGGAACCCTGTTTTATTGAGGGGCTTGTCTGCACACATGCCAGGATGCACTTTCAGTGTCAAACCCCTGCTCCTCCGCTGAATGCATGTGTAATCTTTACACGTCTTCCTCTCAGCCTGTATCATCATCCTCATTCCTCGTCTACTCTCTGCTCGTTCCTCCATCTGCTTCTCACTCTCTTCTGGGAAGTCATTATTAGCACTTTCATCATTTCCCCAGTTCATCATCCTCCATCTGCTACCTCTTCTTCTTCATTTCTACATCTCTAAAAACCTCAAGGGACTAAACAAACTCACACAGAACTAGAGAAAGTAAAAGAAAAAACAAGTCTTGCTTGCTCCTTACCTTCTGTCTCCCCTTCCTCTGAGGAGATGAGGATGGTCCCTTTTCCGTCTTCTATCTGAACATCTGGAGCCACCATACCAAACCTCTCCTTAAGGATCTGAACAAACATCATATCACATCAACCCAAGTTAAATAAATAAGGTCTAGTGTTGACCTCCATAAAGAAGTACTAGAGCTTTATCTTACTCTGTCCTGCAGCGAGAGGACCATGGTTTTGTGGACGTTGAGTTTGACTGTGACTTCAGGTTTGCTGGCGCAGACGTAGCAGTTGGCGCTGGGCGGGTCCAGGACGCACGGCACCAGCAGCTTCTTCCTGAGGTTCGGACACTTGTTCAGGAAGATCTGGGGGCGTGACCAAGACCAAGAAGAAACATGATCAGTGATGGGAGTTCATACAGTATCAGGGAAGTGGTGACTACTGTCAAAAGGGCATAAGAAGCCGTTTTATTTCAGGTTTCACATTAATCTCAATCTGACCTATGAATGAAAACTGGAATATTTACCCCAAACCCTTCCTTTCCCTTCCAGTTTAACCTGGACTTCTAATCCCATTTCATGTCACAGTGACAGTTAGGGATGGGAATCGAGAACCGGTTCTTTTGGGAACCAGATCCCAGTAGCTTGATTCCTTAGAATCATTTGCCTGCCATCACCAGATTTTTGCCAATACACAGCCCTAGTTGCAATGAATATAAATAAAAGCCACTGTTTTTTTTTTGGGGGGGGGGGGGGGCAGTTTGTAATCTAGACTCGTCATCTACTGAAACAGTCATTAGTTGCAGCCCTAATAAACATATTGGGCACCGGTGGCTTTTACTGTGACTGTGGTTTCCAACAAACAATCTCTAATGAAGCTGTTAAATTACACCCTTTAGAGATCCTGCTGAATGATAAAATTAAGCAAACTCGTCAAAACAAACTACTTGGACTAGTTATTAGGATTAATATTGGTACATTTGGTAGCTGGACTGACCGTGCGACAGGACTCCACTTCTCCAGACAGGATCTTCAGTCCTTCCAGAACGATAAGTCCAGCGATGACGGCGTTGGTTGTAGCAATAGCTGGAATGATGTTACCTGCCATAGCTAAAAACACCAAATAAATGAGTTAAACCGTAGAGACAGAGGTTGTTATTCATATAAATCATATCATCGAATTTCACTTGAATATAAGAAAAGTCTACATGAATGTTGATAAAAGTTGCCCATCTCTTGAGCCTCTTCAGACAGAATACAACATAACAGACTGTGTAGCACCTGAACTTCAAAAGTATGAACCACTCACACTTGACATCAAAACGACTCTTCATGTTCATGCTAAAGATGTGCATACGGAGGTTGGCTGCGGCAGTGACAAAGTCCATGGCTGGAGGATCATCCTGACAACAAAACATGTGTGATTTATGTCATTTGTCTCTCAGGCATGAAAACACTCCACATCCCATTGAATTTAAGACAGTTTAACACTGAATATCCTGTAGACACTCTAATCCAGGGGGGTCAAACTTATTTTAATTCAGGTTCCACATACAGACCCAATGTGATCTCAAGTGGGCCAGACAAGTAAAACAGTCAAATAACAAAATAATAACTATAAATAATGTTAACTCAAAACCTTTATGTATGTTTTAGAGTGAAAAAAGTAAATGACATTATGGAAATGTTACATCTACTAACTATCCTCTTAAAAAATGTCAAAACCATGAACAATCTGAAATTCTCAAGAACACAAGTGCAATTTTAACAATATTTGCCTTAGCTTATAATTTACACATGTACATTAAACTTACAGATCACAGTGGATCTACAAATACACAAATCATTTAATAACAAACAGAATTTTGTTAAATTGCACATATTTCTCTAAACACATTTCATGTTTTTCATATTTCCTCAGGTTACTCACATTTTTCTGAAGGATAGTTGTAAATGTAAACATTTTCATGTAATTTTACTTTTTCACTAAAACAAAGAATTTTTAAAAATCATTTATGGATTATTATGAGTACTAACACGCTGACCGATGGGGAACCACAGGTCATATTAATATCAATATCTAGGGACTGAAGTTAGTAAATGCGTCGTTCCTGTTTTTAACTTAATTTCCCATCATGCAGTGTGGGTACTGCGATTCCCCCTCAAACATCATGGCATAGCAATGCAATTGTAAGGCTACTGTATTCCAAAATTACTGATATCTCTAAAATATCGGTCCTATCAACTTGCCGAGATATTTAACATGGAGATGGGACTATTCCTCAATGTAAGAACCAAACTGGCCAATTAAAAAAAATCTCAATTCTCAGAACTGTGCAGATACACACACACACAGATGCTCTGAAACTTCCAGTATTATGCTATAGATTTTACTGGTCTGACCCACTTGAGATCACATTGGTCTGAATGTGGCCTCTGAACCAAAATAATTTTGACACCACTGATGATTATCTTCAGTGTAATTTTTGCATCCCATAGGTCAGATTAGACACTTTGGTGGGCTGGTTTTGGCCCTCACCCCTGCCCTAATCCAAACTGTTTGCTTCCCCACATTAAAGCTGTAAAAGTTTATTCATTAGTGCACTGTGTGAAGACCTTTTCTCTGAGCTACCTTGTCCCAGACGAGCTCAGCTCCGTCTCCCTTCTCCTGCAGCTGGGTGCGGAGCGTCTCCACACTGTGCTGGAACAGCTGGCAGTAACCCCAAACGCCCAGAACCTGCTGGTCCTTTAAACCTGATCCTGGAGACTCCTCTTGAGGACACACTGGGGCATAAAACAAATACTGCTGAACACAACGTACAGACACCTGAGAGAGCGAACTGACAAGAGTTACTGAGCGAAAGTTCAGGTAACAACTCATATGAGGATTCATTTTAATGCAACTTATAGTGACTGAACTCTGCACTGAAAACCCAGACAGACATTATGACAATATTTATTTACTTTTAACTTATTAACTGAAATATCCAAGATTTTTTTAGATTTTTATCGGACTGACTGCTATAAATGTATTGTACCTTGTGTGCTACATGTAATATGTATGTACGGTTTTTAGACTGAATCCCAATTCCACCCTTGGCCCCTCCCCTTCCATTTTCCGCGTACATGTGAAGGGGGTAGCGTTGTCCTGATCCTCGATTAGACGTAGGGGAAGGGCTAAGGCGGAGGGCTGTATAGGCCTCAAAATGGAGATTTTCCAGGACTACAGTACGAACACAGGGGTAGGAGAACTTTCCTGTAATTCTGTTTGAATCATTGGCAAGATGGAGGTAAACACAGCAAAAAAAGTGCAGCAGTGTGATGAAAGGAACACACAAATGTGGGGAACTTCTTTGTAAACAACTTAATCATTTGATCAAACCGTTTAATGCAGTTTCAAGGTGTTCTAGATTGCATTTCTGCGGTTCACAGTTGATAGGCACAAAAAAATGACTAAAGCCCATGAACAGAGATGGTTACAGCTGCTGGCGACATGGAGAATACTTTCAGAAACAAAGTTGTCGCATCTGTTTATAGTGACGGTCAATGACTGATGATGACGGAACAGGTTGCGAAGGATTGTCCCGTTTCATAGGAGAATGTTTCAACCACTACCCCTTGCAGCTCCATTTCAAGGGTTAGTGCCAAGTGCAAGGGCCAAGGGGTAGGGCTAAAGGGTGAATTGGGATTGGGCCTTATGCCGTGTTTCCACTACGTCGAACCGGCTTGACTCAGCTCGACTCGGGTACCAGGTCCTATTCCTGGAGACCGTTTCCATTACAGGATACTAACCACTTTACAGTACGTGGTCATGATAGCGATGCGGCGCGTTACTTCCGTGTCGTCTGCTCAGAGTCGCTGATAAACTCGCTCGTTGCATGTTGTCTCGTCAAACTCATGCTAAATTTTTGTGTCAGTCACCAAAGACTGAATCTCTTGACTGAATGGTGTAGTTTTGCAGGCCGTTATCATGTGGATTAACCTACCACTATATTTACTGTAAACTTCTGCATCTGTTTTTTGTAAAAGGGCGGGTCACAGAGACAAATCTGACTAATCAGTGTTCTGCAGTGTTTACATGTCACATTTTAGTATCTGGTCCCCAGTCCTGGAACCTCGGCGGAGGTGATACCAAAAAAGTAGTACCGGGTACCAGATTCCAGGTCCTTTTTCACAATGGAAACACAAAAAGGCCGAGTCGAGTCGATTCCATGTAGTGGAAACGTGGCATTAGAGTGTCTTTTTTGGAGGTGCACCCAAGTCTCATTGTATGAAAATACAATGACATTAAAAACTCCGATCATGATTGTGAGAATCATTGTGTTACTGCACAAACATTATGAGCAATAATGAAATGTGAAATGGATAGGTTAGAAAAAGAAAACTAGGACACTTTTTTCTCCATTTTAATATTTACATCTGATGTCTAGAAGTCCATCTCAGAATTAATCAGAACTAAAACTATGCTCCATAAATATTTGAATATTTAATAGACATACCCCTGTTCTCCAGCTGCTGCCAGTCCAGAGGTGTTGGAGCTTTTCTCTTCTTCCACAATTTGTCCATGGTGAGCAGATACATGATGTCATCTTTGAACAGCTGGGGAAGAAAGTCAATATGTTTAACAACATGTAAATACCCAAACATTTAGAAAAAAAGAAGAAATGAAGCACAGGATTGATACACCTTTTCCACAGAGTTTAACTACACTTGAACTGTTTACACGCCATAACGACCAACAATCTATAATTGACCGCGTACAGACTATATTCTATCCCTGATTACATTCCATGCACAAAATACTGTTGTTCAGTATAGAGCTGCACTTGTCCCACTTTTTTCTTTTTTTTTTTTAAACATTTCCTACTGTTGGCAGATGTTCCACTGTGTGAACTCAGTCGCCCTCTTTCATTCCTTTGAAAACACCTTCACTGATCAGCTTTTCACTGTGTGCTGATGTACAAAAACCTGTTCTCATCCTCTTTGAAAATGTTTAGAAGTAGGTGTAGGATATTTTATTCAGAGTCTGCATCTATGCGAGGATTAATGGGTGTTTCTCAATAACAACGAAGCATCGTTCAAGGACTCAATTATACAGAGTTACATCATCAGTCTGTGGAAGAATCATAGGGTTACACTAATGCAGATACTTTGCTAAACTAATATTTTCCTCTATATTTGAGCATATCAGGTAAAATGAGGAGATTAAAAAATGCTGGCATCACACCTCAATGCACACGTATCTGTTGTTTGCTTTGTGTAATGGTCATATAGGTGCATAAGTCGGTGCATTACCTGCAGTATATTGGGTTCAACATGAACACATTAACAGTGAAATCTAAAGAACACACTTCAATAACCCAAACTAACACTTAAGATAATTAAAGTTTATGTAATTTATCTTGTTACTGCTTCATGACAGACAGAAGTCTGTGTCAGATGTGTCTAATATGATCCGGTCTCTGCGGTTTAAAGGAAAAGAAAAAGAAACAGTGCTGTGATCATGATTAAATAAAAAAACCTCAATATAAAAAAATAAAGATTCAGTCACTTCACTGATGCAAAATGTATATAAATATAATTAAAAGATCTAACTAAGCAAGAAAAGGGATTCATACACAAAAGCAAATACAATGCACTTATAAATGGACAATCGATAGGAAAATAAAACCATAAAAAAATAGAATTATTAAGTAAAATAAAAGAATGGATAAGATCATAACAAAAGGGAGCAATATCATTAATAATCCAAATTATTACACGACCTGTCAAACTCAGAATACTGTCACTGTCAACACACCCTTCAAACGGCATATCAGTGGTAGCTATTTGTATATTTCCTGTTCACGCATTGCACTGAAAATCTGTTTTCTGTCAGTGCAGTGGCCAGCCATCCCAAATACCAAATTTAATTTGATCTCTAATTCAGAATGCCATTGATGCACCATGGGAAGGTATAATACGGAGGGAAAAAGCATTATTGTACAAAAAAAGCCTGAGCTTCTTTTTATCTGATCCATAATCAGCAACCAGAATTAAGTGGATGCTAGTTTAGGCCAAATAAACAGCATAAAATAACCAAAGGAAGAAAGTGTAGTCTTAATTTAGTAAACATTCATTAATCAGAATCTGAGAAAGAATAAACTGAATGAAAAGGTCCAACAGTGTTTGGTCCAAGAAAGCCAATCTACAAAGAGGAAACTCAAGTATCACTAAAACATGGACTGGAAAGACCAACTCTAGACTGAAATGACAACGAAAACATAAATGTTTGACGAACTCAGCTTATACCTTGTTGAAAAGCTTGACGGGGTCATATCCTGTGGAACGGGCCCAGTCTTTGGTGGACACACGTTTGATATCTCCGTCCTTTTCTGAGGCTGTGGCGCGAGCTGCTGCCTCCTCTGGTTTCCCTGAATGCAGAACAGTGCATGCTGAGTTTTACCTACATCACTTCCAATTCATGTTGAATTTTATAACTAAAAAAACGTCATAATAACAAAAACTCTGTCCATTGCTTACAGACTGCCTCCGGGTCAGCAGTGTCTGGTGACACTTCTGATCTGCATCCTCTTCTCCAAGAGCTGACTGTGGTTACAAACAACAAAGAAACATGGTGAGTATGAGAACAAAGTGTTCTATTGTGGATTTTTTCACTCTACTAGTAGGTTCTTAGAGCATGTCCAGCGCTAGCCTGGTGAGGTGTCACTGCAAGTTGGCCATGTCTGCACATATTCCAAATAAAACCTGCTTCAGTAACAATGAGCCTTACTAAATGGAAGAAAAAGGAAACTGTAAATTTTTGTTTATTGCAAGCCAAACAAGTTATTTCTTTGAAATGGAAAGATATTCAAGGACCGACGGTTGAACCAATGGATTAAATAAATGTCTTCTAACCTGGCACTGGAAAAGCTGATAAGCTGATAAAGTAAAGATCAAAGACTTTTATCAGATCTGGACACCTTTTTTTGCAATTTTTAAAGGACTTGTCCATATACACAATTAAGTTGTGTCTGTCAAGTATGTTTTGTTGCACTGGGAGTGGGTGCTATTGTGTGCATGGGGGGTGGTAGGGATTGTTTTGATGCGTTTGTGTTGTTGCCTGTTCTTATAAAACAATGAAAACAACAATAAATATATTTATGGAAAAAAAAAACCCAATGAGCCTTACTTGAAAAGATATTTGCCCAGACGATACAGTGAATGGGTTCAGATGGCGTATTTCTGATGGTGCATCCTGGGAAGGTCTTCTGAGTGGGCTTAGGTTGGCACTCGTAGCACTCTGTCAATCCCTGGAAAACAAAGAATGAAAGGCAAATAAATAAAATGAAACAAAAATAAAGGGATATTACTTTACTCAATATGATAGTTTTACTAGTAGAGCTGAAACGATTAATCGACTCAAAGTGATCCAAAAAAATCATTCAACCACAATTCTCCTGAATCAAAGCTTTGTTTCCTTCATTCTCTGCTGTTAAACATTGGTTCCACTGTTGTGTTTCATACGGACGCTTATTGTGACGCACAGAGAAGCTTCAGTTCAGGAAAACTGCAATAGAATATTTCCCTTCGATCAATTCGAGTCGATTAATCGAATCGTGAATTTTTGCATTCGCTTCAAGCACCTAATCGATTAATCGTTTCAGCTTTATTTACTAGACAGTATGGATCTGCATCTCCATCACTGAACCTAAGGAGATAAGCTCTTCAAAGCACTGCCAATCCCACATGTTAGAGTAGAGGTGTCCTATAGTAATTTGTCACGAACAGTTTTTCAGAGGAATTGACCCGGTCATGTCAAGTACCAGCGTATTTACAATAATTTACAGAGAGCATTACATTATGGGTTCCTTGTACAACTAGTATTGCTAGGGCGAACTATATATTTAAATCTGTCGTCTGAATTACACCTAAAACCAAGTCCTTCTTCCCTGTTTCTAGTTACACTTTCATAACAAACCTGAGCTTTGGTAGCATCAAAGAGCTTTGTCAATACTCAGACCTGACCCGTAGACTTGGTGAGCAATGACCACTGACAGCAGAGGCAATAAGAGACACCTGAGAAAAGGTTTTCTTTAAATGAAATTGAAAATGCCCTGTACGCTACTTTTGTGTGATCATTTTTCTGTGACAAAATGCTGGCAAAGCAAATCAGTGAAAAACACCACGCCCACTGGACAGGCATATTACCCAGTGTGTTTTTTTTTTGTTTGTTTTTTGAGTGACATGTTCAAGACATGTGTTTGTTCCGTTACCTTCTTAATGACAGTGACTTGTCCAAGGTATCCAGCAGTGCCGCTCTCTATAAGAGGGATGTCTGCTGCCAAACACATCCTGTTCACATGGTTACGGGCCGCTAGGAAGACAAAACAATCAATCAACCAACCAATAAAAAATACCTATTTCGCTTCTCATTTTGTTTTGTCATCAACAAAAAATAACTGACAGTGAGATGAGTTTACCTCTGTTATCTAGAGCATTCATCACCAGCATGAACTTCCTGAAGAATTCCACATTGTAGTCAGGGCTGTGGGAAAAATAAAAAGATCATAACATTTACAGTTTAATAATAATAAAGAAAAGTTTGCGGTTTACTAAATGTCCAACAGAAAATAAAAACACGTACTTCATGATGCTGTCATGGTAGGCAGTAATATTTGCAGTGGGACAAAACTGCAAAGCACTCTCCTTGGCCACCTGCAGAACAACAGGAATAGGATGTAAAAAAATAAGGCAGATGAAACAATTAAAAGGTCAAGTCTATCGGTCCATCAGCTGAACTGACAGTCCCACTGACACATCAACAAACCTGTGCTTGGACTTGCCAACATGCTTCTTTTGAAAGAGGAACTGACGGTTCAGGTTGCTGACATCAATTGTGTCCAAGTCGATCTGCAGAAAACATACATTCACAATGATTAACAAGGATTTGCCTCATATTAGTACTGACTACATGTGACATAAATGTACCTCTCAACTAAAAAAAACAGTAATGCAACTTGGTTAGATGCTTTTTATTGCTAACTCCTTGTTAGATAAGATTACTTGTATCTCTGGATCACTGTTACTAAACTACTGCTTTAATTCCCATCGTGTCCCTGGGGGACAGTCAGAGCTCGGTTCAACTCCTTTTGTTTTTTAATGTACTTTAGCATACACAGGGCAGCAAAATAACCATTAACTACAACAATCTATTTTGAATACATTGAGGGAATTTAATAAACATCATGAGGGAAACATGTTTAGTTTACAAAATATTTATTTGTCCTAAGGGAATGTGTGTTTTGGAAATCTCTGATATGACATGTGTCTACTTTTTCACTTTCTTGTGTACGATATGTTGTACACTTATTTAAAACTGTTGAAAAATGTTGTAGTCGTGATAAAATGACTTAAGTTAATAACAGTCTCCTATACATTCTCCTATTCATTCATTTATTTATTTAGCAGGGACAGCACACATTAATGAACATTTCTGTAAATGTGCCAGTATTAGCAAAACTTTTTCAACTGTTATTCCTTGGGGTGTTAGAAAATATTGGTTCTCCAATATATCGCGATATTTCATTTCACAAAACTGTATCGATATTAAAAAGTACTGTATCATATTTTTAGGTGTTTATTCAATGCAAGATATGGCGGAGGTTCATTTTTTATTTTTCTTTATTGTTTATATCTTATTTATTATTATTTAACACTGCTTTATTAAATAATGGTTATTTGAAGCATCCTAAAAGCACTTTTTTCTGTCTGAGAGGCGATGGTAGTTCCTTTGGAAACTAGGAAAATTAGAAACATTTTGTGATATAACATTAAATCCTGTTGTGATCAAATAAAAATGTGTTTAGTATTTGTATATATTTCTGGTGTAATTCAATTCTTCCAGGAAATAATCTAAAAGAAAAATTTTTTTTTAACAGTATCATGATATATCGTATCGTGATCCTAGTATTGTGGTTGTATAGTATTGCCAGATTCTTGCCAATACACAGCCCTAGTTGTCCCTGGGTAAGATGTAAGTGTCAGCATTCAGAAAATTAGAAACATTTAAAAAATAAAGGCTACACCCACACATTACATAGCATTAGTTCATACACACACATTACATAGCATTAGTTGTTCACATCTACAGTATACACAGTTAACCTTTAATCTAACCTACACTAAGTAGATGCATATTAACAACAGCAGATACTGGTCTGAAATAGAGATGAACGATTACCAGTGTAACGATAACCCGCCGGATGGTTAGTATTACTGTTTAAATTCTAATTATCATGATACCCGTGTTTGATTACTGCACTTTTAGGGGAAAAAACCCTATGTAAGCTATGATTTTATGTCAATATTTGAGTATAGTTTTAATTGATTACAATTTTGATTTCTATACCTAATATTTGAACCAATATTCACTTTTAAAGTTTTTGAAAAGGTTCATTAAGATCTTTGTGTTATTTATGCAATAAATTATATACATTTTTTAAATCTGAATTTATATTTTTTGTGCTTTCCAGCCTTTTATGTTGATATAGTAGGTTAGAGTGAATAACATATAATAGACAGATGAGATAGATGAGTTGTGCTGAAAAAAACAGATCCAAACATGGGTATAGTAAACATTTGTTTATATAGTATATAAAGGCAAAATCAAAAGGACTGAAAAAACAGACAAAATAGGCTCAGACCACTAAAGAAAATATTTGAATGTTCTGCCAAGAGAAGGTGCGTTGTACCAATATTTTATTTTATTTTATTAAATACAACTTGGTTAAATATTTCACTGTGTATTAGTACTTCTTGAACATTTTGAGCACAATTTCAACAATACCATGATAATAATGATAACCGTGATAATTTTTGGTCACAATAACCATGATATGAATGTTCATATGGTCCATCCCTAGTCTGAAGAAGCTGGTTACACTGGTCTACAAGGAAAATGCTTCCAGAACAAAAGTAATGAAATTTTACCACATGAGAGTCACTGATAAAGAAAAATCAAGTCAAAAATGCTGGTTGGCTGAACTTTCCAAGATACAGCCTTGGGTCAAAATGTGAAATTCAAGAATTAACGAGAGAATGGGTTTGACGCAAAGGAATATTTGTCCTCAGAGCTACAAGACTACTTCAGAACACTGTCTGCACATTAGAATACATTCACTTTACAGGTTCTATTTAGTGGAAGATTTATAAAACTATTATATAAATGTACATAACCAATATATATGTGTAATAACACTTCATCATATACCTTGAAACATCAGCAAACCGGCACTTCTGTCATTATTTTCCAATTAATCTTATTAAAATACGTAACATTTAGCACATTTAATGTCTGAAGCAAATCATTTCTAAAAAATTGTAGACCAGTGGTATTATTTGTGTGGACCCAAACACATGCACTGACATCCTGAAGTGCTCAGCTGTGACATCCGCCCACAGAAAACACTTATGGTCAACTGTGGAACACCTGCCGAACACGGATATGTGTCACTCTATCTACACAATCTAGTAAACCCCCTGGAAATGTTTGCAGCATCGTATAATCCGACATAACCAAACAAAGGTTGTCTAACGGTGTGAGTGTGTCGTGCGTTGGAGCCCAAGCCAGCCGGTCTGCTAGCCGGCCGTCCACTGCAGGTACTTGGTTAAGCTAACTCAGCGACGTTAATGGCGCCAAAAAAGCTCCTGCTACACCGCTCCCGTACCGTTAACGGTTCCGTTATTTCACGCTCGGGCTCCTTTATGCAACTACACCCCCTGGATAGAGAGGTGTCAAGAAATCCACACAACTCTCTCTGAGGTGGCACGTCTCAGGAATTAGTCCGAGGCCCGCACACCTAACCTTCAGGCGCAGTCTGGGCTACACAAAGACCTGGGTTAGCATGGAAGCTAGGTGGCTAGCTAGCAGAAGCCGACAAAACGCAAAACAAACACATTGCTACAGACCACTTCGATATTTTTGAAGCCGGTGAGGACGAGGTTCTTCAGCAGCTCACGCCGATCCCTCCGGCTCCCACCACCAGCACCTTACAGGTGGAAAGGGAGTCAGCCAGCTCTTTTCGGAGGGAACCCACTAGTTGGACCATATGATCGGCTAGAGACGAACCAGAGCCTGCGAGCACCGGGGAGCTAACGGCTAGCTCACGTCTTCTTCTTCTTCTTCTTCTCTACACAGAGTTAGTCCCGCCCCGTGGTTGGTCCGTTTTCTTCTTCTACGATATAAAAGTTGAACATGTGGTCACTGGTTTACCAATTAGCGCCCCTCTTCTTGACGAATGGTAGAAGGTCGCGTCTGTCTAGTTTTATTAGAAAGTTTTATTAGCAATTGTTTTTTTTTTTAATTTATTTATTTTTTTTTATTATACATTACATCAGCGGTTCCCAACCTTTTGTGGCTCATGACCCCATTTTAACACCACAAATTTCTGGTGACCCCAGACATTCAAAACAGAGACAGTTTTTTTTTGTTGTTTGTTTTATTTTTTTCTGAAATTAGTTGTTTTTGATCATGTAATAGTTTGCTACACTATGTTGCAAATAACATTCATTTAAGAGGACATTTAGTCTATATAATGTCTATTATTGTGGACAGAGGCAGTAAATCCAGGTGTAGATTACTGCACAAAGGGAGAATTAGATTGTCCTTGGTCAGGATCTGTCCAGTCAGTCCAGCTGTGATTTACAAGGAGGACAATTAATACTGAACAAACAAGAACTGAACTATGAATTATGAAAGAGCTGCAGCATCTGAAACTGACCACAATGAACATTTGACACAGAAACAGAACCACAGTGTTTCAGTCTTTTATGTGTTGTGATTGTCTCTTTCAACTCACCATATATTTTTTATTAGTAAGTTTTATTTATTTTTTTTATTATCAATTACTAGAAATTTCAGGCGACCCCATTTGAATTCCAGGCGCCCCTCACATGGGGTCCCAACCCCAAGGTTGAAAAACACTGATTTATATAACATGACTTAGACATAATGGACTACACAGGCACAATACAAAAAAAAAAAAAAACAACAAAAATTATACAACAAACCTACAGACCTATTGAACACAAAAAAGAGAAAAACAAAACACAACAACAACAACAACAACAAAAAACAACAACAAAATAAATAATATTATCAACTCCTCTTTCCAATGCTCAGGGCTGATTTACAGATAATATAATGTAAACTAACAAAAAATTTCTCCATCAAGAGGACATAGGACACAGCAGGACACTCTTGTTGACAGTGAGAAAAAAGGTTTCCATTGTTGATAAAACAAATTAATTTGTCCACGAACAGAAAACTTAATCTTTTCCAACTTTAAAGAAAAGTAAATCATGCACCTATTGCACAAAGGTGGGTGGCAGAGGTTCATTCCACTTAAAGAGAATCACAGGATGACAACAATTCTTAATAGAAACACATACAATGTTAACACCAACACAATAAAAGATACAATCAACTGACAATTATAGATCCAGATCTATAAAAAAGAAGAACAAAGAGAAACAATAATCAACAACACAAAGTCGGCTACACATTAAAGTTAAAATCATGAAATAACTTAATTGTTTTGATTAAGTCATTGTTTTTCTTTTTCAAATTTTCAATGCTGTTCCAGTATGTTTTATAAACTGTTATTCTGAAGTTGTAAAAGAAGGGTATGTTTTTTTGCCAAATCATTTTGTGTCAACAGTATTTCGCTAAAATAATGATACAATTATTTCTATATTTTTCACTGGCTGATACATTTGGATTGGTGACTGTAAGAAGTATTTCAAATTTACTAAGTACATATATTTTTAATCTTTTGGGAACTATGTTTTTGTAAGTGGAACTAAAAGGAAGTTACATGATAACAATCAACAAACATATGCCTGGATGGTTTCTCCCTCACAGCCACAGAATGTACAAATGTTACTCATTGTAGGAAAAAAGTACAGATATGTGCTTTTGAAAGGTAATATCTGTGCACAACTTTGAAAGTACATCTTCAATTTTGTTCACAATTACATACTGATGAGGTAGCAGGAAGATGGAGTCAGAGTTTTTTTGGCCAAAAATGTCCATGGGTGTTTCCATACGGGAGTAGTGACAGAATCGAGCAGGTTTCTAATAAAAGCGTTTCATCTCTTATCTGTAGGTCACATCTCTTTCATTTACTCATGATGAGAAACTAAATAAACACTTTCTGGACTGCAACATCTACATCAGTGATGACAGAGGATTAACTGTGGACATTTACAGGAAACCAACCCACACAGACCCCTCCCCCTGCAGGTTTATCACTCCAGTTTTCCCCCACCACGTAGTAGAACCGAAGAAGTGTCTTGAATGAAAAACAAAAAGTTTCAAAAAGAGCTAAACTAGTTCCAGTTAAACTGAGACGAACAATGGCCCTAAAATATATATACACACACAAATATGTGTGTGTGTGTGCGTGTGTGTGTGTGTGTGCATGTGTGTGTGTACTATTAGCAGCTAAACATTTCCATGACATATTGCAGAGCTGAAAAGTGATATGATCCTGATGACCTCGATCTGAAAAAATCTTCAGTGACTTCATCTGTTTGACGGACAAACACTGGAGGTCTTGAAGACACTGAATGTACCCAACACTTGTACCTACAGACTGTATTTTATCTTTTTCTTTTAGTTACAGGACGACAAGTTTTTTTTGGGAAACTATTCTGTTCTGTGTTAGATCATTATTTAATACCAGCATGTGACCCATGGGGGTCCATGGGTTCTAGTTGTGGTAGTTTTTATGCACTGTAAAAATCACAATCTTACCAAGTGAATTTTTCCTCGTTTCTAGTCCAAATAAGCCTCCACAGTCCTGGGTCGTTCATTGTAATCATCCAAACAATATGAGAAAGAACCCCTGCCACCATGTTGTCATGCTTATGGTGCAGATAAATTCAAGGTACAAGAATCTATGAGTCAATGACCACCTGCCCTACTTAAGTGACCAAATATGTACCATAAGTTAATGCTCTATGGTAACCTCAGACAAAAGGAGAGGACCACAAACAGTGAGAGAGCCAGAGGAGCAGAGGGAGCAAAAAGGTGAAACGGCTTCACGGGTATTGGTGAGTGTACGCTCCCTTGCATAATGAAAACAAAATATTGTGACACTTACCAACGATGGAAATGAAAAAATTCAACAAAAGTAGAGCAATTCCTTCATATTTTTTAAACTGAAGCTAAATTGTTGGGCCATGACAAACAGGATTTCTGAGGTTACAGCTGCAGCTTTAAATGTTGTTTCAGGTTTTGTTGTTTCCAGATGATACACAATCCAGATGTTTATTTGCAACAAAAACACAATAGTTGTGTAGAAACAAGATGGGATTATTTTGTTCAGATATAAGTGAGATTCAAGGAAACTGTCAGCTCAGTATGTGGTAAAACAGCAAGGTTCTACAACAAGTGTCTCTTTTTATTTTGTATTTATTGCTATTTTATGTTGCAGAAATGTTGTTACATGTAAATATAGAAGTTTCCAGAACATAATATTCTCACTGGAACACTTTTGCAGGTGTTCAACTGAAGAACATTAAACTAAATATTACATTCTTTGCACTTTTACATGTAGAGGAGCATATAATGTATAATATTTGCAGGTTATTTTGATCAAATTAGAGCAAACGGGTGCTTTTTTTTAATAACACATGACTTTTTTTGTCTTTTCAGTTTGCAGTTCTGCTTAAACAGGCAACACTAGCTTTTGTAAATTTTATGTGTTTCCAGTGTGAAGTTATTTAGTAGCTTGTAAAGTTTTTAACAGCTTCCCACACAATGTTACTATATATCCATGGTAACTAGAAGATATAGGAATGCTCTAATGTGCAGCCTGAAATACTGGAGTTCCATTAATAGACCAAGAAAATAGGGTGTCTAAAGGGCACTGTGGGGGTGGGGGTTGAAATAACACATGTATGAATGGAGTGTGAAACTTTGAGGAGTACATCCTTAATACCTCTACAGAATCATGTTTTTTCTTAATTTACAGTTTTACAGAGCTTTATGAAGTCTGCACCATAACCAAACTCTGCTAAAACTCACACTTTTCTGTCATAATTAAATGATAAAACACTATTTCTCTGGTTTGCTGTAATTCTTTACTCTCTTATTATTGCCTCGGCACAAAAAGGAGAAAAGAAGCTGATTTTTACGACAGCGCTGGGGATTTGAAGGCCACACCGTTGACCCGGAAAGTTCTGGACTCACAGCTGGACCCTGAAGTCTGACTGCAGACTGAAAACTGAAAGTACCCTGGTGTGTAAACAAGACTCAGAAACACGTATTAATTTATTCTATTTTTACCGCCTTTTATGTTATATTTGCACATTGATGTAATGTTTGATTGTACTGTTATGGTTCTTCTTATTTAAAGTTTATAAAAAAAAAAAAAAAAGAATACAATACAAACAAACATTACAACAGACCACAGACTGTGTTACTACAGAATATATATATATATATATATATATATATATATATATATATATATATTATATATATATATATATATATATATATATATATATATATAGATTCCATGTCCCAAGAGCTAGACTCTTTGTCTGGGATCGGGTCGTCCAGCCCTCTGCCATCAACTGCCACCCAATCCACATCGCACCCGGCCCCTATGGTTCCCTCAGTGGGTGGTGAGTCCACCAGAGGGCGGGTCCACGTCACTCCTTTGGGCATAGGCCTGGCAACCAGGCGCTCGCTTTCGAGCCCCAACCCCAGGCCTGGCTCCAGGGTGGGCCCCGGCTGTGCCATGTCTATGTTCCTCCCCTCACCTATGGTCATGAGCTTTGGGTCAGGACCGAAACGACAAGATCCTGGATACAAGCGATCGAAATGAGTTTCCTCCGTAGGGTGGCTGGGCGGCACCCTTAGGGATAGGGGGAGGAGCTCAGAGTAGAACTGCTGCTCCTCCACATCCAGAGGAACCAGCTGAGGTGGATCAGACATCTGTTTCAGATCCTCCTGGACGCCTCCCTGGGGAGGTGTTCTGGCATGTCCCACCGGGAGGAGACCTCGTGGAAGACCTAGGACACATTGGAGAGACCATGTCTGTGGGCTGGCCTGGGAACGCCTCGGGGTCCCCCCGGAAGAGCTGGAGGAGGAGTCTGGGAGAGGGAAGTCTGGGCATCCCTGCTTAGACTGTTACCGCTGTGACCCAGCCCCAGATGAAGCGGAAGATAATGGATGGATGGATATATATATATATATATATATATATATATATATATATATATAATATATATATATTCTGTTATTCTGTAGCAACACAGTCTGTGGTCTGTTGTAATGTTTGATTGTACTGTTAAGTATATAATCTTATTTAATTATATAATTCCTATTTTTATGCCTCGAGCTTTTTTTTTTTTAATTTTGTTTGATTTTTTTTACTTACATTTGTTTCTCTGTATTGGAAATGTAAAACATTTTGTGAGATGTGGTTATTTTTTTATCCTACTTTGATGTAATACTATTATGTATATATATACTGTTCAATAGTTCATTGTTCAATAAAAAATATTGTGTACCAGCCCAGCCTGTGTTCTGCTGTAATGTTTGGCTGTATAGTTGTGCTTCTTTAATGAGCTCTTCTTCAGCTGTGTAAATGAAGCTCAGTCCATCCTGAACCCCTGTCTGTCTGTCTGCTCTTCATGCTGTTCTTGGTCAATCATTTACTTTTTGTCGTCTAAATAAATGTTGGTGTCGTGTGACCTGGAATCAATAGTTCAACGGCTAAGCCAACGGTACACGTTTTGTTTGTCCGCTTTTTGTGCGTGTACACGCGTGGGCTGTGTCCGTCCCCCACTCATCCCGGTGCAGTCAGATGGGGCGTTTAAAGAGCCCGCACATGCTCGGACCTTCCTGTTCTGTGTCTGCCACTGCTCTGGACCTGGTCCTGTCCACGGGAGTCCGTCTGCTCTGGCCTCACCTCACCTTCTCAGCCCGCACCGGCCCTCCTCCTCCGGTCCTCCTCCGGTCCTCCTCCGGTCCTCAGACCTCCTCAGACCTCCTCCGGCCTCCCTTCCTCTCCGGTCCGGACCGAGGCCAGCGGACCCAAACGCCGCAGCTGTCGGACGGGAACATGGGACCCGCGGGGCGCACGGGCCCCGGGCTGCTGCTCCTGCTGGTCCTGGGCCTTCAGCACTCCTCAGGCTTCTGGATCCTCAATGTGGTGTTCCCTCCTAACGCCAAACCTGTGGTCACTAACAACAGCACTCCACCGCTCATCATTGGTAAGTGAGCAGTTCTGTTGAAGAAAGCCCAGGTTGTTCTGTTTGTGTGTTTTTACCCTTATTATGAGTCTGCAGGACTTGAAAATAACATTCATATTCAAGCCTCAATCTCTTTTCTTCAAATTCAACAAAAAATTACAGGAAAGTTGTGCATATCATTCTATGAATCGGACAAAAATCGGAACTGAACTCCTCCTCCAGCAGGGGCCTTCAGCCCAGTAGTGGACCAGAGCAGGAAAATAATAAGAGTGGAAACAAATGAAACTACATTATGAAGAAGTTTACTTAACCTCCTGAGACCCAGGAAATGTCAGCAAAGTACCAGCTTTTTCTGGTGTTTTTAATTAAATTAAATATTAAATTAAATATTGGAAACATCCTGATGCATCAGTTTTTTCAGATGCAGTTTTTAAATGTTTGATGGAATGTCCTTTGTGGTGGACAGTTTTCTTTTCTTTCTTTTTTTTTGGAAAGTTGTGAAACTTGTCCTCAAATGTGGACAGAAAACCCATAGCTGGGTCTGAGGAGGTTAAAAAAGTATTCTTTATAAACGTGAAGAACTTGAACAATGTGTGTGCAAATTTTTTTTTTCTTCATTTTTATTGAAGTGTATACAAGAGAAATAAAGGTCCATACATATATGTCAACATTAACCATGTTTGTATACACCATTACCTTTAGATTTGCATATTTTTAAGAACAAATAACAATGAAACCCAACAAACAATACAATGAAAAGAATACTAAGACATAGTCTGAATAAAATAATTAAACTAGTGATGTAAACATAAGAAAAATAAATAGATAAAAAAAACACAACAAAGGGGAAGGGAACTACATTTTTCAAAAATAAATCCATAAACAGTTGCCATTTATTATAGAATTTGATCCAGTTTCCTAGTTTTGAATATCTAATTATCTCTACTTTTAAAAAGGACATGACCTCGTTAACCCATCGTGTGCTGGAAGGGGCTGTTGTGGATTTCCAGTTAAGAAGGAGGTGGCGTTTAGCAAATGCGGAAGTAAAAGCTGCTACTTCCAATTCTTTTGCAGAGTATTGGGTATACTCACGTGTGCTGAAGTGTCAGTAGTTTTTGGAAGTACCTTGGACATGGTGTTGGCACATGTGCAATTTAACAACAGTTTACACATGTATATTACAACTGACAGATCCCAGCGGATCTACAGAGAAATAAATAAATAGAGGAAGAAAATGCAAAGGGGGAATACTGAAGAGGTAAATATACCTCCTTTTGCATTTTCTTCCTCTATTTCTCCAAGCCTATTTATTTCTGCTCGTTTTTCTGTTTCTTTATGCATTTATGCCTCATTAGGCAAATGAAGGGGGCGGTCTTTAAAGGCGTGTCCTTAGGTCAGCTCTTCTCCTATTGGTTCATTTCTATTGGGGGGCTGTTCCGTCAGTGCTGAATAGACCCGGCTGGACCTGGTCCTTGTGTTCTCGGTAAAGGGACATGAAACTGTGTTATCTAAAAACCAGCAGGACTACTGCTGCAGTGAATGCCACCGTCACTGAGGACTGGACTGTTTGGTGTGGACAGAAGAACCCACAGAGGGTCTGGGTTCTCTCCACAGACACACCACTGGGACCACAGAACACTGGTGATCCAGATGCAGTTGGAATCAGGGCCTCCATGTGGTTCACAGTGATCCAGATTAGACTACTGCAACCTGAACCAAGACCGACGGGACCTGACGGGTTGGGCCGGGTTCGGACGAAAAGGAGTGCTGTTCTGGTTCGGTCCTTTAATTTGCAGTGAACATTCGATGTTTTAAAAATACTTATCAGATGAGCTAACACAGACCTACTTCATTTCATGGAGTTAATTGCTTTTAAAATCCTACTGTATAACACATGTTCTGTGTCCCATCGATGTTCCATCACAGGAGGGCGTTTGTACGGGTTTTCCTCAGCCTTCACAGACCTGATCACCACCAAACTAATGAATACAAACATTCCCTGACTATCTACCAGGCACACTTTTATGTCCATATTCAAATGTTGTGAGGCATGCTGGGAGATTTCAGCCTCTGTCTACTTTGAATTCTTCATCCCTGCCTCCATACTCCATTTTCAGAAGTGGTTCTGCTGCCGTTCATGACATTTCTACTGTTAGCAGACGATGCTAACATGTGAAGGCTGCAGTTCACTACAGCTGGATGAATGGAATCCTACTGGACAGACCGAACACATGCATGTTCTGCCCTTCATGCCTCACATGTTGGCTCAGATTATCACCTGCACAAAGCAGGATTCAGTGCTAGTTTACAAATGGACAGTGGTGGCAGACAAGTTCTACTGATCAGGCTGTCGTACAATGGCACCACGGGTACAATGCCGCTAGTACATTTAAACCACAGAACCGTCTGGGGTTCTGTTTGTGTGGTGTTGGTGTGATGGAGTCATTTCATTCAGGTTCTGTTCACACACCGCACATGTGTGACCAGTACATTTAATGACAGGTCTACAACACAGATATGGGACACAACTGGACTGACTGATCGGGTTCAGACACAGACCTTGAAGTGTGGGTCGAGTTCGGACAGGACGCGGCGGTACGTGGAGGCACAGGTTCTGTGGCTTCATGCCACGGTTCATAACGGTATGGAGCCGTACCAGTGCCTCCCAACGGCACTCCTAAGTGTTTATCCGAACCCGGCCCGACCCGTCAGGTCCCGTCGGTCTTGTTCAGGTTGCAGTAGTCTAATCTGGATCACTGTGAACCACATGGAGGCCCTGATTCCAACTGCATCTGGATCACCAGTGTTCTGTGGTCCCAGTGGTGTGTCTGTGGAGCGAACCCAGACCCTCTGTGGTTCTTCTGTCCACACCAAAACAGTCCAGTCCTCAGTGACGGTGGGCATTCACTGCAGCAGTAGTCCTGCTGGTTTTTAAACAACACAGTTTCATGTCCCTCTACCCACACCAGCTATTTCCTGCTTTATTCAGCAGCCAATAGGAGAAGAGCTGACCTAAGGACACGCCTTTAAAGACCGCCCCCCTCATTTGTCTAATGAGGCATAAATGCATAAAGAAACAGAAAAAAGGATGAGCGGAAATAAATCGAGGAAGAAAATGCAAAAGGAGAATACTGAAAAGGAAATATGACTATGAATAAAAAAAGGACAATAAATTAATAAGAAACAAAAGAGGTTTTAGTTTTGGGATTGTCTCTGTCAACTCAACATAGATTTTTATTAGTAAGTTTTTATTTTATTTTTATCAATTTCTAGAAATTTTCAGGCGACCCCATTTCAATTACAGGCGACCCCACATGGGGTCCCAACCCAAAGGTTGAAAAACCTGATTAGACCAGTGTAAAATTCAATCCATATAGGGATGTAACGATTACCGGTATAACGATAAGCCACGGTAAAATTGCAGACGTTAGTATTAACCGTTTAAATTCTAATTATCGTGATAACCGTGTTTGATTACTGCACTTTTCTGGAGAAAATACCTATGAAAAGATCTGCTTTTATGTCAAATATTTGAGTATAGTTTTAATTTATTACAATTTAATTTTCTATACTTAATATTTGGAACCAATATTCACTTTTAAAGTCTGTGAAAAAGGTTTGTTAAGCATCTGTGGTGTTATTTATGTAATAAATTATATACAGTTGTTCAAATCGGATTTTTTTTTTTTGTCTTTCTGTCCTTTATGTTTTTATAGTAGGTTAAAGTGAAAAAATAACAGACAGATGATATAAATGAAGTATGTGCTGAAAAAACAGATCCCAAACATGGGTATAGTAAACATTTGTTTATATAGTATATAACGGTAAAATCAAAGGACTGAAAAATGGACAAAATAGGCTCAGACCACTAAGGGTTAATATGTGAATGTTTCTGACACAGAAGGGACATTGGGACTATTATTTTATTTATTATATATTTATTTATTTTTTAAATACAACTTGGTTAAACTATTTCAGTGTGGTATCAGTACTTTTGGAACATTTGAGCACATTTCAACAATACCGCGATATAATGATAACTGTGATAATTTTGGTCACAATAACTGTGATATGACATTTTCATCTGGTTCCATCCCTGGTCCATAAATGTCCAGTTGAACTGAAGTCAGATCTTTGTGACTGCAGCTTCTAAATGTTTTTATTTTGCCTTTGGTCGTGGTAGTTGTGGAGGTCCTTTCATATCAGTTTCACAGTACTGTAAAACTGGATACAGAACAGGTCTTTCAGGTTCTGAGCATCCTGATGGAGATAGTTTTGGAGCTGCTGGGTTCAGTATCTGCACCAGTTCACACATTGGACTGGAAGGACATTGAACCTGTTGAACCATTTCATATCAACTCTGTTCAGAAGGACTTTTTAATGTATTATTGCTTTTACCAACAAATGTGCCAAACTCAAACAGTTAGACATTATCCCAGAGAAATCTATAATTTTTTTGTGATTTATTTATTTGTTTATTTTCAGATTATATTAAATGTATATGTTGTCAAAACTGAAATCTGCTATTATCACAGGGACAGGAAACTCATGGAGCTCCTGAACCTTTTTTTTCCCCAAGTTATTTCTTATTGAGTTTTTACAACAATAGTGCAAAAAAGATGTCAAAGCAATAAAAATTTTTATACAGAACAGAGTGGAAAAAAACAAACAAAACAAGCCATTTAACCCCACAGACAATATAAATGTAACTGATTTTTTTTCTTTTTAATTCAATTTTCCTAATATTGTTTTTTAGATGTCTTAACAGCACACCTACATAAATAGGTGTGTGTGTGTTGGCCAGTCTGTCACATGATTATTATTCTGATTATTATTATATTCTGATTCTGACTATTATTATTATTACTATTATTATATTTATTATTATTATTACGGAAGTATTTCTTTTAAAACTAGGATAAACTGAAATGCTTTTGCTGGTCAAATGTCTGAAGCTGAGGTCAGTGTGACCTCATGTCTGTCCATTCTGATAAACTTGTCGTCAGAAAACGCCTCTAGGAATTTTTTTACAGATTATGCTCCAATCATTCAGTTACAGTCAAGACTGAACTAATTAGATTTCAGCGGTCGGTATCTTATCAGTTCATTGTTATGTGGTTTTGTGAGGTTGTGGCTCAGCGTTAGTGTGACGCCACAAACCTACTGTAACTCAGAGAACTGGATCATGTGCAGATAGTGGTCCTGGAGCTGTTGTTTTCCACGGTCTTGGCTAAACGCTTTGGATTTCTCATGATGACAAACACAAGGACGCAGAGTCTGAAGGGAGGCTGTAAACTCCAGCCTCAGCTGCGGCGCCATGCGATCCAAATAAATGAGTCAGCTTTCACAGAACTGGGATCGTTCTAGAGCCGTGGCAGCAGTTTCCAGACCCAGTGAACAGGCTCCATGTCAAAACCTGGATCTGTCTTTACTAGTATTCTAAAAATGCACATTAAGTCAAGTTCAAACTGAAGTAAATAGACGAGCTGAACTAACAGTGTCACATACATGAACTCATGGTCGAACTCCATGCAGCCAACATGAAGTGAGCATGTGACCTGGAGTGCATCTGCGATATCCATGTATTGATGTCACTCTCTGTTCTCTGCACCGCCTCCAAAAACTCATAGAATCACTCGTATATAAACAAGACACAGAGGGCAAAACGTGCGAGGTGGTCCTGCTCACCGTAGTGTCCAGGCTTTTATTTTCTTCCTCTAACAGTGAGTGAAAACAGAGCCAGAGTCTGGCTTTATGTTTGACTGGAACGTTTTGCAGTTTTGTAAAGTGGGGTTTATACCAGTGGTGTGGTGGTCCCTGGGGAAGGGGGTGCACTCTAAAAATGGGGCCCTTTTTTTTTTTAAAGTAGTCCAGAAAAACGCCATTTTAGAAACAGTGACATGTCAGACTACTCTATTTATTTTAACTAAAAATCCATCAGTGGTATTTGTTCACTATTATAAAATGATCAAGACTTGATCAGGAGCAGTTTGTAGGTTTTACTGGAAACACAAACAGCTGCAGGAATGGAAATGGATTCAACAGGAGGAAAACAGAGGATAATGTTAGCCTTTCATAACGTTAGCCTTTCATAACGTTAGCCTTTCATAACGTTAGCCTTTCATAACGTTAGCCTTTCATAACGTTAACCTTTGATAACGTTAGTCTTTGATAACGTTAGCCTTTCATAATGTTAGCCTTTCATAACGTTAGCCTTCATAATGTTAGCCTTTCATAACGTTAACCTTTGATAACGTTAGTCTTGATACGTTAGCCTTTCATAATGTTAGCCTTTCATAACGTTAGCCTTTCATAATGTTAGCCTTTCATAACGTTAACCTTTGATAACGTTAGCCTTTCATAATGTTAGCCTTTCATAACGTTAGCCTTTCATAACGTTAGCCTTTCATAACGTTAACCTTTGATAACGTTAGTCTTTGATAACGTTAGCCTTTCATAATGTTAGCCTTTCATAACGTTAGCCTTTCATAACGTTAGCCTTTCATAATGTTAGCTTTTCATAATGTTAGCCTTTCATAAAGGTAGCCTTTCATAATCTTAGCCTTTCATAACGTCAACCTTTGATAACGTTAGCCTTTCATAAAGTTAGCCTTTCATAACGTTAGCCTTTCATAATGTTAACCTTTGATAACGTTAGCCTTTCATAATGTTAGCCTTTCATAACGTTAGCCTTTCATAATGTTAGCCTTTCATAACATTAGCCTTTCATAATGTTAGCCTGTCCCATGTTAGTCTCTCATAACAGTTAACCTTTGATAACGTTAGCCTTCATAGTGTTAACCTTTGATAACGTTAGCCTTTCATAACGTTAGCCTTTCATAATGTTAGCCTTTCATAACGTTAGCCTTTCATAACGTTAGCCTTTCATAACGTTAACCTTTGATAACGTTAGTCTTTGATAACGTTAGCCTTTCATAATGGTTAGCCTTTCATATGTTAGCCTTTCATAACGTTAGCCTTTCATAACGTTAGCCTTTCATAATGTTAGCCTTTCATAATCTAGCCTTTCATACGTCAACCTTTGATAACGTTAGCCTTGTCATAAAGTTAGCCTTTCATAACATTAACCTTTCATAACGTTAGCCTTTCATAATGTTAACCTTGATAACGTTAGCCTTTCATAATGTTAGCCTTTCATAACGTTAGCCTTTCATAATGTTAGCCTTTCATAACATTAGCCTTTCATAATGTTAGCCTGTCATGTTAGTCTCTCATAACGTTAACCTTTGATAACATTAGCCTTTCATAGTGTTAGCCTGTGATAACGTTAGCCTTTCATAACATTAGCCTTTCATAATGTTAGCCTTTTCATAATGTTAGCCTTTGATAACATTAGCCTGCGGATTTCCTCCCAACAAATCACAGCCTGATAATCACCTATAAATAAATAAATAATGACAACTCCAAATGTTTTCTCTTTGTTTTAGTGTAAAAAAGTAAAATTATATGAAAATGTTTACATTTACAAACGATCGTTTCACAAAAAAATGTGAAAAACCTTAACAAATACAAACCTGTAACGTCTAAGAGGAGTGGAATTTTACCAATATTCTGTCTGTTCTTAATGTTTGGTGTGTTTGTAGATTCCACTGGGATCTGTGAGTGCTAATGCACTTGTGTAAATGATAAACTGAGGCATATTATAGTTAGACTTGCACTTATTTAGATTGTCTGTGGTTGTTCATGTGATGAAGGATATTTTATTTAATTTATCATTTTCATAATGT
>NC_043962.1:1673509-1807433 GCF_902148855.1 Sphaeramia orbicularis
GTTTCGGATGCCTCCTGGACGCCTCCCTGGGGAGGTGTTCCGGGCATGTCCTGCCGGGAGGAGACCTCGGGGAAGACCCAGGACACGAGAGACCATGTCTCTCGGCTGGCCTGGGAACACCTCGGGGTCCCCCCCAGAAGAGCTGGAGGAGGAGTCTGGGGAGAGGGAAGTCTGGGCGTCCCTGCTTAGACTGTTACTGCCGCGACCCGGCCCCGGATAAGCGGTGGATAATGGATGGATGGATTTAAAGTTGTCATTATTATTAGCTATTACGGTATTATTTTACTGGTTCTGATCCACTTCAGATCATCGGGTGAATGTGGAACCTGAAAGACAATGAGTTTGACCTTCCTGATGTACGGAACCAAAGTCTGAGAAGAAAAACAGTAAGTGCATCAGACCAGATTAAAGGGCAGACGGCTGAACTAGGACAAACTCTACCACTTCAGAGGAAAACCACCAACTGTCCTGAAACTATCTGTCCAAAGTTCAGTAAAACACACTTGTAGTTAAATATGAACTGACTTTATTGTCATGGCTGAGCATAAAAGCTTTTTTTTTCCTTCTACATGGTTGGCATGAGATGTTGAAGTCGACATGGCTGTTGTTTTTGGGTGTGGTGGTGCAGGTTTTTAGGTCTGGTTGGACTAGTTTGGCTGACTTATCATATTTTACGTCCAACATGTAATGACAAGACGTTCCCTTCAACTCAGACACAACATGACCATGACAGCAGTTAAAGTCTTTATATTTTTATGTGTTTTGTATTTTATTTGCTAGATTTTTTCCTATATTGGGCATCTGTGGCTGTTTAAAGCACTGGATAAATAACATGGTTCAGACACATTCAAAGTCAAGCACTTTTAAGGGTCATTTCACATTTTTTCCAGCTCAGCACCAAACATAAAATACACATCTATAGGAATACATATACTCAGGATTATATTTTCACTTTTTAATCACTATGATGTTCATTGTTTTATGCTATAAACACCTAAACTTACGTTTCCTGAGAGTAAAAAGTTTAGAAGTTAAAGACAGGGAACGCAAAGTTTTATAAAAAAAAAACAAAAAAAAAAAACAGGGAAGCACTTCCCCGAGACAAAGATTAAGATAAAATGTACTTGAAATCAACCTGAAATTATGTGGAATATTTTGACATAAAGTTATATTTTTCTAAAGGAATCGTCTCTCTGGAAGTAGCTTTGGCTTGAGTTAATATTAAAAAATAAATAATAAATCACATCAGTTAGAATTACAAGCACTTTCAAGCACTTCAACTAAAATTTCAGCACTTTTCAGACCTTGAAAACATGGAATTCAAGCATTTTCAAGGATTTCAAGCACCTGAAATAAAGTTGGATTGGACGATCTTATACTAGTAGTAGCAAGAATATTTAATTTTAATATTCAAACATGCATACATGGTTTGATTTTTGTATGTGGGTGATATGACCAAAATGTTACCATAATGAAAAAAGACTTTGTTTTGCTATTTATCGCAACAAATGTCAATTCCTAAATTTTTTTTGGTGCTGACTGACATATAGAGAATGTATAATGTTATTATAGGTTTAAAATCATTAAAATATGGCACAAACAACAAAAAAGACTAAATAATAACAGTGCAAGACAAAAAAAACCTAAAAACTATAAAACACAAACTATGAGTGCTTACTTCTTATGTTTATATGTATACAGCCTTTACAGTTTTTATTACTATATTGTTTGTTTTTTTGCTCTATGTACACTTTATCCGGTTGCTGCCTTAATCACTGAATTTCCCCGTTTTAGGATCAATAAAGTTTCATGTTATTTTAATTCATAAAGACCCAAACTGTTTCATTCCTGTTGATCCATTAATCCTATCAATCTATGTCAACAATTGGTGTAAAATACAGTTCTTCATCTTTTCATGGTCATCAGATATGACCATATTTGGACGTTCAGAGGCTCCATAGTTACTGTGGAAACACTGTCATCTTCTACAACATTGATTCACCAGTAAAACCCATGGAGTTGGATCAGTGACAGTGGATGGACACACTGGGTTTATGTTCAGTCAATGACAGATTGTGATGAAAAAGGCAGTTTTTCTTCAGTTTCTGTTTTTGATACAATAACCCTCAACTTTAATCTGAGCTTTTATGAACATTGACATGATCAGTGAATTAAATACAGGAAAATACCTGATTTTCACTGAAAAAACACAAAATACAGAGCATAATATTATGATAAATGGTGATAAATCACTTAAAGAAAGGTTAAATAAAGAGGAGAAATCGTTTGCCACAAGAATAACACTGGGGTCTTTATGGGTTAAAATATTAATTGAAACTGCTGAAACACTTTACAATACTTTCAGCTGATAATGTAAATAAATTCTTATCATTATTCTTTTATCTCTCAGCTCTATATGAGTCTGAAACAACACAAGATGGACAGAAGAAACCAAACTCTAACTCTAACACCGCACATGCATATGCAATGAGTTTACATGCAGGCGCCGATTTAGGCCAAAGGGCATCAAATGGTCCATATATAGGGCAGTGGATCTGTATGTGAGGGGGCGGGTGGAAACCTGGAGCAGGGGATCCGCTTCAGATACAGCAGTGTGGAGTCCAGATCCAGATCCAGATCCAGATTCCCACCGCTGTGTGTGCAGCTTTCAGATGACAACAAAAGTGAACATGAGCTGATGGTGTGTTTTTGAGCCACAATGACAGGGTTTAGAAACTGTCAAACCCAGTT
Organism: Sphaeramia orbicularis; assembly: GCF_902148855.1. Lineage (NCBI taxonomy): Eukaryota > Metazoa > Chordata > Actinopteri > Kurtiformes > Apogonidae > Sphaeramia > Sphaeramia orbicularis. The sequence continues at coordinate 1,676,261 of NC_043962.1, forward strand.
CAGGGGCCACATTCAGCCCAGTATGAGCTCAGGTGGGCCGGACCAGGACAATATGAACAGGGAAAAAAGTTAAATTACATACTGAAAACCTACATCTACAAAGCATCCTTCAAAAAATGTGAATAAGCTGAACAAATATGAAAACCTGAACATGTTAAGAGCAATAAGTGCAATTTTAACAATATTATGTCACAGCTTCTCATTTACGCATTACAACTTATAGATAACAAAACATTTAGGGCTTTGAAAGTCGAGCTCATATATATCTACTTCAAATTCTCCTCGCACCAGCAGTTAAAGGTATCACTGTCAACTGGCTGACACCAAATGGTTCCAGTCATGGGAAGACGGTGTATGGGAACTCTATAGAATGGAGGATAAAGCTGATAATTTAAGGCTCCAGAGGGAAAAACTCCTAAACTGCTGAGGAGATGGGCCCCTGTGCTGGTCATAATGTTTTGAACCAAAAGAGGAACCCCCCCCCACCCCAATAGTTCTGGTTTTGTCTTATTTTGTTTTATTTTGCTTTGTGTCATTTGTCTGTGTGTACATTTGTTGGTATGAATCTATCTGACATGATACTTCAGTTTGTCGTCTTTGAGTATGTACAATCTAAGTCTTATGACTGTATGTTGAATGTCTGTGTCCAATAAATAACTAAAAAAAAAAAAAAAAGGAGAACTAAAAAAAATATATTGGAACTTAATTTTGATTTTTTTCCCCGTGGCCCTAATGCTCTTCTGTAGGTCTGGATGTGAAACCTGAACTAAAACCAGTATCATATGCTGTGTTTCCACTACGTGGAACCGGCTCGACTCGACTAACAGATCTGATTCCTGCAGACCGTTTCCATTCCAGGATACTACTGAGTCTACAGTACCTGGTTGTCATAGCAATGCGGCGCATTACTTCTGTGTCGTCTACTCAGAGTTGCTGATAAACTCCCTTGTTGTGTGTTGTCTCATCAAACTCCTGCTGAATGTTTGCGTCTGAACCTCCAGGACAAACCATGGTGTAGTTCTACAGACTGTCCTCATGTGGATTCACCTGCCCACAGATTTACTGTCAGCTTCTGCATCTGTTTTTGTAAAGGGCGGGGCACAGAGACGACTCTGACCAATCAGTGGTCTGCAGTGTTTACACAGTGTCACCTTTTAGAATCTGGTCCCCAGTCCTGGAACCTCCGCGGAGGTGAGACCAAAAAACTAGTACCGGGTACCAGATTCCAGGTCCTTTTTCGTAATGGAAATGCAAAAAGGTTGAGTCGAGTCGAGCCGGTACCACGTAGTGGTAACACAGCATTAGTATTTCACAGATTCATCCGTCGGCCGGACTGGACCCTTTAACGGGCCGGTTTTGGCCCGCGGACCACATGTTTGACCCCCATGTTTAGAGTAACCCATAAACCCGTGCAGACAGAAGGGGGTACCCGGGCTGGTCTGGACCTGCAGGATGAGCCCCTGTGCACATGGACTTACTCTGGGACAGGACGAACTTGCTGGAACAGGCCGTCAGGTTGCATCTCCGGACCGGGCTGATCCGGTGGCCCAGGGCGGAGGAGGGTCTGCCGAGCTGCCGCTGGAGCCGCACCGCCAGCGGCCGCAGCACCGACGACAGGCTCACCATGGGCACAGATACGGTCTGTGAGCTCCGGGAAGGTCCTGTGGGTTCTGTAGTTCCAGTAGGTTCTGTGGGTTCTGTAGTTCCAGTAGGTTCTGTAGTTCCAGTAGGTTCTATAGGTTCTGTGGGTTCTGTAGTTCCAGTAGGTTCTATAGGTTCTGTGGGTTCTGTAGTTCCAGTAGGTTCTATAGGTTCTGTGGGTTCTGTAGTTCCAGTAGGTTCTGTGGGTTCTGTGGGTTCTGTAGTTCCAGTAGGTTCTATAGGTTCTGTAGTTCCAGTAGGTTCTGTAGTTCCAGTAGGTTCTGTAGGTTCTGTGGGTTCTGTAGTTCCAGTAGGTTCTGTAGTTCCAGTGGGTTCTGTAGGTTCTGTGGGTTCGTCAACACGGCCGGAGCCTGTGGAGCTGTAGGCGGACTCTCTGCCTCCTGTATCCGGGCAGAGGCGGCGGAAGGAACCGGAGGCGGAGTCACAGTGTTTCCAAATGTTGATACCGTCGGTTCGGCCCGGTTCAGTGATGTCCTTTCCGCCTGGGACCGTCGGTAACCGAAAAAATACAGAGTGTGTTTACGGCGGTTCAGAGGAAGGAAGAAGGGGCTGCGCGCGGACCAATCAGAGGCCTCCGCTGAGGGGCGGATGATGATGACGTCAACAACAACTGGAACCACAGTGCATCCAACCCAAAAGCACCTGAGGAGGCAAACATAAGGGCCGCGGACCAAAACCGGCCCTCTAAAGTGGTCCAATCCGGTCCAAGGGATGAACTTGTCAAATGTCAAAATTACACTGAAGATATTTACAATTAAAGATGGAAACAAGTGGTTCCACACACAACAACCCCGCCCCTCAGAGGTACTGTGTCATATTAAAGCACTGATGTCATCATGTCTGTGTGTGCTGATGTCATATCAAATAAAGTGAAACAAAACTGATGTTTTTAAAGACATGTGAAATGTCACCCATTATAAGGAAATGAGAGAAAAACAGATTTAAAAAATTCATAAAAAATGTAAACTTTGACCTAATTTAGTGAAAATATAACCACATCTATTCTGGGTCACTTGTGATCTATAAACCTAATTATCTCCACCAAGGAGGTTCTGTTTTTGTCAGCATTGGTTTGTCTGTGTGTGTGTGTGTGTGTGTGTGTGTGTGTGTGTGTGTGTGTGTGTGTGTGTGTGTGTGTGCAAGATAACTCAAAAACTTATGGACAGATTTGGATGAAAATTTCAGGAAATGTTGATACTGGCACAAGGAACAAATGATGAAATTTTGGTGATCGGGGGGGCACAGTCATTTTTGCTCTTTTGCAAAATTCATCCCATATTCGGATTGGACGCTTTGACACCTCCATGTTAACATATCAAAAGTGGATAAACCATCTGAAGTCACATGATCTTTGTCAGATTACAGAGCAGTTTTTGTTGGGTCACTGCATTTCCTTCCATCTCTAAATCACATTTGTTCAGATAAATTTTCATTTAATTCAGTGGTGACTTGTGTTGTTGTTGTTGTGTTGTATCATGTACTAAAGACACGTCACACTGTGTCCAGACTTCACCATGTGACCATCAGACTTTAATCCCTTAAATGCACACACCAAATATTTACCACAGTACAACCAACACACATTCACCTTCTGATGATGATCCACTCCAGCACTCGTCTGTTTTAACCTCAGGATATTTCAGTAGTAGTCTCTGAAGACGTCCACTGTGGAGGACCGACCCTGCCATATTTGATAACATAGACAGAAATACACAAATGGCTCAATAAATTAATTCATCTACTAATACATGATACAAAAAAAATTAAAAGGCATTTTCTATGACGTTATCTGTAAATGTCACAAAAAATGGTTGTATTATAATTTCTAACATTTTAGTTTAATTTTATGTTAAAAACCCTTATTTACTCTAACATTTCATTTTCCATACCATTTATTATGATCTTATTTATATTTTTTCTTCTTTAATTTTTATCCCTGCATTTATTTTTTACATTGTTTTCTATTTACATTTTCTTTATCTCTGTATGGCCCCAAATGAATTCATTTCGATATTTTATTTTCATTTGACATTTTAATTTATTGGCATTTTATTTACACATTTACCTCCCCAGCATCCCCCCTCTTGTATTTTCTTCCTCTATTTATGTCTCCAAGCTTTTTTATTCATCCGTCTCCTATGTTTTATGCTCCAAAACTTCATAGAAAATGCCTTTTAATTTTATTTATTTATTTATTTTTGTCTCATATTTTTGGAGCATAAAACACAGGAGACGGAGGAATAAAAAGACTTGGAGACATAGAGGAAGAAAATACAAGAGGGGGAATACTGGGGAGGTAAATGTGTAAATAAAATGCCAATAACACCCACGTTGAAGTAAATAAGGGTTTTTAACATAAAATTAAATTAGAATGTTAGAAATTACAATACAAATAACCATTTGTCACATTTTACAGATAACTTCATAGAAAATGCCTTATATATTTTTTTGTATCATGTATTAATTTATGGAGCCATTTTTATATTTCTGTATATATTATTAAATATGGCAGAGTCGATCCTCCATAGACGACTACGGTGGCCCAGAGGTGCATCACCCCAAAAAATTATCCACTATAAGAAAAAAGAGAACAGCCCAAAAATTATCCACTATAAGAAAAAAGAGAACAGCCCAAAAATTATCCACTATAAGAAAAAAAGACAACAGCCCAAAAATTATCCACTATGAGAAAAAAAGACAACAGCCCAAAAATGATCCACTATGAGAAAAAAAGACAACAGCCAAAAATTATCCACTATAAGAAAAAAGACAACAGCCCAAAAATTATCCACTATAAGAAAAAAGACAACAGCCCAAAAATTATCCACAATAAGAAAAAAAGACAACAGCCCAAAAAATTATCCAGTGAATATATTAAAATAACTTGATTTTTAGCGCATTGACCTCCACTTCTGGTGGGTTACTTCATTAGCATTAGCCACATTAGCTGAAGGCCTTAAAAATTTTCAGCCTATGCTTTTATTTTTTGTGGTGGCCTTAATTTTAAAGCAAGAGACCTTTCAGGTAAACAGCGCCCCCTTAATTGAAAAGGTGGATGATGTTTTTTTTTTTCTTATAGTGGATAATTTTTTTGGACTGTTCTTTTTTTTCTTATAGTGGATAATTTTTTGGACTGTTCTTTTTTTTCTTACAGTGGATAATTTTTTGGGCTGTTCTCTCCTTCTTTCTTATAGTGGATAATTTTTTTGGACTGTTCTTTTTTCTTATAGTGGATAATTTTTTGGGCTGTTGCACCTCTGGGCCACCGCAGACGACTGATATCCAACAGACACAAATAAAGAAGATGAAGTAACCGTCTGTATATGTTGAGTTTATTGTCTTCATCAAATTGGTCCAAAAGGCCTTTCATCAAGTTCCGATCACAATGAAATGACACAGACACAGGTTCGACCGGACTAAACCAGTCGGAGACCGGCTACACTTAGCAGTCGTTAGCGTAGCGGTGCCCCCAACAGGTCTGGATCCAGTTTAACCGCACTTTAGATCAAATGAACTGGTCCTTCTCAGAGGTTGTCGTTTTTTTTTTAATTTTTTTTAAGCGTTTTAAAGCAAAATGTGACCTGTGTTCTCAAACAGATCCAAGCCACACTCACAAAAAGATACCGTTAACATTAAAACTACAACTAGCCTGATGCTAAGCCGCTAGCGCTCAGCCTGAACATTGATTTGAGAAGATAACATTAGCAGTTTCACAGGACGCTTGGTTCGCTCCGGGGTGAACTTCAGTCAAGTTTGTGTAGGAGCTGGACGCCTCACTGTGGCCGTTGTGTGGAGGGCAGGGTTATGCATTTGCAGCCAAAATGTTTCAGATGTAGAAAAGAGGTAGCAAACCGACAACACCCACGTCACAGTGTGGCCAGACCCTTCATCAGCGCCTCTGCTTTAGAAAAACTGGTACCGTACGTGTACAGACGAAGACCCTCCAGTCCGTCTGAAACCTTCCCCTCAACAAACACATAAATATTACAACCCAAGGAAATGTTTTGGTTTTAAGTCTTATTCATTCTTTTGTAACTCGACGACAAAGCACAAACACCCTGACTTGTGTAGCATGAGAAATACAGTAAGTTTATAAAAAAATACAAAAAAGCACTTTTTTTTTAACCATCAAGAGAAGCATTTTATAGGGATCAGAAATGAATAAAAATAACAAAAAAAGGTGTATGTACTTTTCAAAACCTGTAGAACCTATTTACAGCATCATGTGAGGTGGAGCAGAGGGAGTATGAAAGCACAAAACAGTCTGAGGGGAAAAGGAAGTGACCAAATATGAACCGGGGCAGTAAGTTGTTCTTCATAAAAGAGGGTGGTTTTATTTGAGCCTACTGTCCGTCTCGAAGTCAAAATGTCAAACGTTCAAAGAGACTGTGAGATGGGGGTGGAGGGGGCGGGGCTAGTCCAGAGCGATGATATCGTCGTCGTCGTCATTGTCGGCTGCCGCTCCTGATTGGTCCGTCCGCGGCCGCTTGATGGAAGTTTCGCCGGTTTTCTGCGTCCGAGTGCTTCCTCTTGGTGCCGCTGGGGGTCGCCGCCGTTCCTGCCGCCGCGCTGGACGACGCCCCCTCCTCGTCAGAGTCGACGATCATGATGTCGTCATCCTCCGCTCGAGCTGAAACGAGGCAGACAGACGGTCAACGCTCAAACCAAAGTGACGTGAGCTTTTAAAAACACGCATTTAAAATAGAAAAAAGAGCCAAGCACAGAGAATAGTAATAAATAATAATAATAATAATCATAGAAGAGGAGAAGTGACTGAAATGTAAACAGATTATTACACTTTATATTGTACTAATTACTCATTATATACTTGGACTTAGACAAACTTTGTCATTCAGGTATGCACAAGGTGTACACAGAACGAAATTTCGTTGCATTTAAGCTCGGGACAAGAATCTCATGTAAAGTGCTAAGTTATATAATAAATAATGATATAATAAATAATGATAAAATACTACTAGGGATGGAAGGATATGAACGTTTCATATCGCAGTTATTGTGACCAAAATTACCACGGTTATCATGATCACGATATTGTTGAAACTGTGCTAAAATGTTCAAAAAGTACTTAAACACACACTGAAATAATTTAACCAAGTTGTATTTAAAAATAAATAAATAAAATAATTGGTACAATGTACCTTCTGTTGCAGAAACATTAAAATATTAACCCTTAGTGGTCTGAGCCTTTTTTGTCCGATTTTCAGTCCTTTTGATTTTGCCTTTATATACTATATAAACAAATGTTTACTATACCCATGTTTGGAATCTGTTTTTTCTGCACAACTTCATTTATTTCATCTGCCCATTACTGTTTCACTTTAACCTACGATAAAAACATAAAAGGCCAGAAAACACAAAAAAAAATATAAAATCCAATTTGAAAAATGTATATAATTTATTGCATAAATAACACACATATGCTTATTGAACCTTTTCACAGACTTTAAAAGTGAATATTGGTTCCAAATATTAGGTATAGAAAATTAAAATTGTAATAAATTAAAACTATACTCAAATATTTGACATAAAAGCAGATCTTTACATCGGCGTTTTCTCCCCTAAAAGTGCAGTAATCAAACACAGTTATCATGATAATTAGAATTTAAACAGTAATACTAACCGTCTGCAATTTTACAGCGGTTTATCGTTAAACCGGTAATCGTTACATCCCTAAATACTACTATACAGTTATTAAAAATGTATGTCCATGTGTGTAAAATACAGCAGTGATTTAAAATGCACAACAGGGATAAAAAGCAGCAGTCAAACATATCGTAGTACGAACATTATACTGTACTAATTACAGGGTTCATACACATTTTTCAAGGTCAAATTCAAGCACTTTTAAGGGTCATGTTCTAATGTTTCCAGCACAGCACTTTATCGCTGGAGTCAAATACATATCTACAGAAATATATATACTCAGGATTTTATTTTATTTTTTAAACTTTTTATCACAATGATGCACATTGTATTATGCGATAAACATCTAAAATTATGTTTCATGATAGCACAAAGTTTAGAAATTAAAGGAAAACACAAAGTTTTATCCAAAAAAAAAAAAAAAAAAGGGAACCACTTGACGTTCTTCAGACACACTCGCACCGAGACAAAGATTCAGAATAAAATGGACCTGGAGTCGACCTGAGAATTTACTTTTTTGGCATAAAGTTTTATTTTCCTAAATGTATCACCTCTGTAAGTAGCTTTGGCTTGAGTTCATATTAAAAATAAATAAATAAATCAGTTATAACTGCAAGCACTTTCAAGCACTTCAACTAAAACTTAAGCACTTTTCAGACCTTGAAAACACAACATTGAAATTCAAGCAATTTCAAGGATTTCAAGCACCTGTATGAACCCTGTAATTAGTAGGGGTATTAGAAAATATTGGTTCTGCTGTATATTGTGATATTTCATTTCACAATACTGTATCGATATTAAAAAAGTACTGCATCAATATTTTTAGTTATTTATTCAAATGCAGATATTGTGGAGGTTCATTTTTGTTTTTCTTTTTTGTTAATGTTTTATTTATTCCTATTCAACACTTTTATTCAATAATGTTCGTTCCTTTGTTGGGATTGAACTCAAATCCTGTTCTGATGTTAGTTCTGAACTAATAGAATCTGAACATTTGAACTGGATCTGAAACTGGAATGTCTGTAAAACAGGATTTCAGTTTGAACACAGGAACATTTTGGGATATAACATTAGATCCTGTTGTGACCAAATAAAAATGTGTTTAGTATTTGTGCAGATTTCTGCTGTAATTCAATTCTTCAAGGAAATAATCATTTAAAAAAAAAAAGAAATAAACAAAAATTACCTTTTTAACAGTATCATGATATATCGTATCGTGATCCTAGTATTGTGATTTGTATTGTATCACCAGATTCTTGCCGATACACAGCCCTAGTAATCAGATTGTGTAGCTGAATGTTGCGGTGTTATTATATTTGCACATAATGAGCTGCACCACAGTGGGTTATTGTTCAGTTGTGGTTTGAGCTATATACATATATATACCTATATACATGTTAAAATACAGGAAGAGTTTACAGCTGAATATAATTTCAGACTGCACTTGGGGTCAATAGGTCATGTGCACTGATCTGAAAACAGTTTACTGTGACTGGGTCCAAACACAGTCATGTCCCGTCAGAGCGTGAACTTTAATAGATCGCCATTCCAACATTTATTTCAATATAAAGTCGCTCCTTGTTTTGGATAATCCCTTATGGTCCAACTAAAGCAAAAAAGAATTTAAAAGTAAAAATGTGGGTTATTTAGCAACACTAATCTCTCTAAATGTCTCTAAAATGTCCCGTCAGAGAGATTTCGAATACTGTGTTTTGACCCAGTTGTTCAGCTCTTTTGCCAATAAACCTGAATTTCTTAATCACCAGCTTCAGAAGAACCTGGACTACATATTAACGATGAAACCGCAGATGTAGAGCTACAACATACAAGGACACTGTGCTGTCTGTATGTCAGCAGTGTTACACAGTTTCAAGTTGGCTGCATCTACTTTTCTGTTTCAGGACTGAGACCCAACAGCTCCCCCTGCAGGCACTGGGTTACATTTCAGAGTCTGATACAACTCCTATAAGGATCACCATTGATATTATTGGAGTATTTGATTTTCTTTTTTTGTGATTTTTTTTCTCTGCTCATCTCATCAGGCAATGGGTGAGAAATCTGTTTTTTTTTCTGTCTGTCTTTATTGTCTTCCTCCCACCATCTGTTTTGTGGAGGGCAGGGTTATGCATTTGCAGCCAAAATGTTTCAGATGTAGAAAAGAAGTAGCAAACCGACACCCACGTCACAGTGTGGCCAGACCCTTCATCAGCGCCTCTGCGGAAAAACCACCTCTTGCCAGTGCAAAAACTTTTCATTGAAAAACAAGAGTTTTGGCTAAAGTGCCATTAGGTAAATTTTTATGCGCAAGTTATATTCACGCAATTTGAGGATCAATGGAAAAGCGACTACTGATACAAAGGAAAGAAAACAGGATTCTTTTTCCACATGCTGACCTTTAGAGGAGGTTGATGGCTGGGCGGAGTCCTTGTTGCCGTTGGTGATACTGTTCACATCCTCCTGGTTACTCTGAGGCGGTGGGGCTTTGTCTGGAGCCTCGCCCACCACCTCAAACTCCACATCCCTCTCAAGTTCCTCACTGTCAAAGATGACACATGTATGTTAATATACAATGGAGCGACAAAAAAAACAAAAAACAAAAAATGCAACATGTTCATCATGTGTTTAAAGTTTAAACATGTTCACGGAGCTGAAGTCGGCTCCAGAGGACGTACGTGTGCAGGACATTAACCAGGAGTGTGTAGTCTTGGAGGAAGTCGTCGACTTGGAGACGGCTGCCGTTACGGATCCCAAAGTCAGCAAGAAATTTGCTGTTGTTGGCTGTGAGTAGAAACAAGGATGAAAATGAACACATACTGCACGAGGAGAGGATCCATTTAGTCATAGAGCACAGATTTACTTCAGCAAAACTCCAGTTCAGACTGACATTGAAATAAACATTGATCTTTTCATAATAGAATAGAGTTCATTGTGTAAAATTACAGATAAATGTGTGTCCAGAGTTCAGCCTTGTTGGACAGAATGTGCAGATGTCAGTGTAAATCACGCACGTGTTTTGGTTTTGTCCTAAACTTGCATCATTTTGGGATAACGTATATTCAAAAATTGTTAACATACTAGGTTATGCAATCCCTAAAACATGTTTGATGACGTGTTTCAGATGTATTATTGGTAATAATGTAATCAAAAATAATAGATATTTGTTTAAAATACTATTTGTAGCCTGTAAAAAGGCTATTACCAAAAAAAAAGTGCCGATTAGAACCACCTACAACTAATGACTGGATACAAACTGTGAATGGAATATTTGAGATGGAGATTCTGACCCATAGACTGAGGACTAAAGAAGAGCAGTGTCATGATAAATGGAAGAAATGGACAATTTTCATTTAAACGTCACATTACAATTGCATTACAATTGTTAGTCACAAAGATTTTTTACGGTCAGTGTATCCCAAATGTCCCTCAAGTTTGTATTGTACAGAATTCAAACAATAAAAATATAGTAACAAAAAAAAGAATAGACTTTATTGTCATTGTGTGTGCAGTGAAATTAGGAGTGCTACTGTAACAAAACAACAATAATAAAAACAATACATAAAAAAAGAATAGAGTGAATATGAAATTACAAAAACTAAAAATAAGAAAACAGAACAGAAAATTTTCACAAAAGCAAAAATATGAATAGAAAATAAATTGACAGTATGTATATCTATGAACTTGAGTCTATATAAAAATAGAGCATTTATGTTTGGATAAATAATGCAATGTTATTTTTATGCACTTAAGCTAAATGGCAGTTCTATGTAAAACTCCAGGTCATTCAGGAGCCATTGTTCTGCTCCAAGTTCTGGAAAATATTCTCTTTTAAGTTCCCCATGAGTTCCGACAAAACACCTTAATGAGTTTCACTGCACCTTCTCCAGTCTGGCCAGTACTTTGTTTTTGTTTTTTTTTTAATATATAGACTGATGGGTGTTATTCAGGGTTCCCACAGGTTTCTACATGTTAAATTTAAGACCTTTTTGACACTACTTAGAACAGAACTTAATGGCCATTTCACGGCCATACTGACAAGAATTTGTGACTCCTAGAATTTAGAAAAACGAATTCATTTAGTCCAGCACCTTCATTCCCATCGTTCCGAGTCATTTCTCACCAGGGGCTGCAAAGTTGGTGATAATCCGTTCCAAATTTCAACATAAATTGTCGGGTTGGAACTGAGTCGACTAACGTTATTTTCTTTGCAGTTTGGACACATTTAAACACAACACAGCAAACAAGTTTATGGCAACAGAACTGAAGACCTACAATATCAAATTTAATACCTTTCAAAGACTTTTTTTAAGGTATTAAATACAGATTTGTAAATTCAAGACTTTTTAAGACCCCATGGGAACCCTGTTTTATTGAGGGGCTTGTCTGCACACATGCCAGGATGCACTTTCAGTGTCAAACCCCTGCTCCTCCGCTGAATGCATGTGTAATCTTTACACGTCTTCCTCTCAGCCTGTATCATCATCCTCATTCCTCGTCTACTCTCTGCTCGTTCCTCCATCTGCTTCTCACTCTCTTCTGGGAAGTCATTATTAGCACTTTCATCATTTCCCCAGTTCATCATCCTCCATCTGCTACCTCTTCTTCTTCATTTCTACATCTCTAAAAACCTCAAGGGACTAAACAACTCACACAGAACTAGAGAAAGTAAAAGAAAAAACAAGTCTTGCTTGCTCCTTACCTTCTGTCTCCCCTTCCTCTGAGGAGATGAGGATGGTCCCTTTTCCGTCTTCTATCTGAACATCTGGAGCCACCATACCAAACCTCTCCTTAAGGATCTGAACAAACATCATATCACATCAACCCAAGTTAAATAAATAAGGTCTAGTGTTGACCTCCATAAAGAAGTACTAGAGCTTTATCTTACTCTGTCCTGCAGCGAGAGGACCATGGTTTTGTGGACGTTGAGTTTGACTGTGACTTCAGGTTTGCTGGCGCAGACGTAGCAGTTGGCGCTGGGCGGGTCCAGGACGCACGGCACCAGCAGCTTCTTCCTGAGGTTCGGACACTTGTTCAGGAAGATCTGGGGGCGTGACCAAGACCAAGAAGAAACATGATCAGTGATGGGAGTTCATACAGTATCAGGGAAGTGGTGACTACTGTCAAAAGGGCATAAGAAGCCGTTTTATTTCAGGTTTCACATTAATCTCAATCTGACCTATGAATGAAAACTGGAATATTTACCCCAAACCCTTCCTTTCCCTTCCAGTTTAACCTGGACTTCTAATCCCATTTCATGTCACAGTGACAGTTAGGGATGGGAATCGAGAACCGGTTCTTTTTGGGAACCAGATCCCAGTAGCTTGATTCCTTAGAATCATTTGCCTGCCATCACCAGATTTTTGCCAATACACAGCCCTAGTTGCAATGAATATAAATAAAAGCCACTGTTTTTTTTTTGGGGGGGGGGGGGGGCAGTTTGTAATCTAGACTCGTCATCTACTGAAACAGTCATTAGTTGCAGCCCTAATAAACATATTGGGCACCGGTGGCTTTTACTGTGACTGTGGTTTCCAACAAACAATCTCTAATGAAGCTGTTAAATTACACCCTTTAGAGATCCTGCTGAATGATAAAATTAAGCAAAACTCGTCAAAACAAACTACTTGGACTAGTTATTAGGATTAATATTGGTACATTTGGTAGCTGGACTGACCGTGCGACAGGACTCCACTTCTCCAGACAGGATCTTCAGTCCTTCCAGAACGATAAGTCCAGCGATGACGGCGTTGGTTGTAGCAATAGCTGGAATGATGTTACCTGCCATAGCTAAAAACACCAAATAAATGAGTTAAACCGTAGAGACAGAGGTTGTTATTCATATAAATCATATCATCGAATTTCACTTGAATATAAGAAAAGTCTACATGAATGTTGATAAAAGTTGCCATCTCTTGAGCCTCTTCAGACAGAATACAACATAACAGACTGTGTAGCACCTGAACTTCAAAAGTATGAACCAACTCACACTTGACATCAAAACGACTCTTCATGTTCATGCTAAAGATGTGCATACGGAGGTTGGCTGCGGCAGTGACAAAGTCCATGGCTGGAGGATCATCCTGACAACAAAACATGTGTGATTTTATGTCATTTGTCTCTCAGGCATGAAAACACTCCACATCCCATTGAATTTAAGACAGTTTAACACTGAATATCCTGTAGACACTCTAATCCAGGGGGGTCAAACTTATTTTAATTCAGGTTCCACATACAGACCCAATGTGATCTCAAGTGGGCCAGACAAGTAAAACAGTCAAATAACAAAATAATAACCTATAAATAATGTTAACTCAAAACCTTTATGTATGTTTTAGAGTGAAAAAAGTAAAATGACATTATGGAAAATGTTTACATCTACTAACTATCCTCTTAAAAAATGTCAAAACCATGAACAATCTGAAATTTCTCAAGAAACACAAGTGCAATTTTAACAATATTATGCCTTAGCTTATAATTTACACATGTACATTAAAACTTACAGATCACAGTGGATCTACAAATACACAAATCATTTAATAACAAACAGAATTTTGTTAAATTGCACATATTTCTCTAAACACATTTCATGTTTTTCATATTTCCTCAGGTTACTCACATTTTTTCTGAAAGGATAGTTTGTAAATGTAAACATTTTCATGTAATTTTACTTTTTCACTAAAACAAAGAATTTTTAAAAATCATTTATGGATTATTATGAGTACTAACACGCTGACCGATGGGGAACCACAGGTCATATTAATATCAATATCTAGGGACTGAAGTTAGTAAATGCGTCGTTCCTGTTTTTAACTTAATTTCCCATCATGCAGTGTGGTACTGCGATTCCCCTCAAACATCATGGGCATAGCAATGCAATTGTAAGGCTACTGTATTCCAAAATTACTGATATCTCTAAAATATCGGTCCTATCAACTTGCCGAGATATTTAACATGGAGATGGGACTATTCCTCAACTGTAAGAACCAAACTGGCCAATTAAAAAAAATCTCAATTTCTCAGAACTGTGCAAATACACACACACACAGATGCTCTGAAACCTTCCAGTATTATGCTATAGATTTTACTGGTCTGACCCACTTGAGATCACATTGGTCTGAATGTGGCCTCTGAACCAAAATAATTTTGACACCACTGATGATTATCTTCAGTGTAATTTTTGCATCCCATAGGTCAGATTAGACACTTTGGTGGGCTGGTTTTGGCCCTCACCCCTGCCCTAATCCAAACTGTTTGCTTCCCCACATTAAAAGCTGTAAAAGTTTATTCATTAGTGCACTGTGTGAAGACCTTTTCTCTGAGCTACCTTGTCCCAGACGAGCTCAGCTCCGTCTCCCTTCTCCTGCAGCTGGGTGCGGAGCGTCTCCACACTGTGCTGGAACAGCTGGCAGTAACCCCAAACGCCCAGAACCTGCTGGTCCTTTAAACCTGATCCTGGAGACTCCTCTTGAGGACACACTGGGGCATAAAACAAATACTGCTGAACACAACGTACAGACACCTGAGAGAGCGAACTGACAAGAGTTACTGAGCGAAAGTTCAGGTAACAACTCATATGAGGATTCATTTTAATGCAACTTATAGTGACTGAACTCTGCACTGAAAACCCAGACAGACATTATGACAATATTTATTTACTTTTAACTTATTAACTGAAATATCCAAGATTTTTTTAGATTTTTATCGGACTGACTGCTATAAATGTATTGTACCTTGTGTGCTACATGTAATATGTATGTACGGTTTTTAGACTGAATCCCAATTCCACCCTTGGCCCCTCCCCTTCCATTTTCCGCGTACATGTGAAGGGGTAGCGTTGTCCTGATCCTCGATTAGACGTAGGGGAAGGGCTAAGGCGGAGGGCTGTATAGGCCTCAAAATGGAGATTTTCCAGGACTACAGTACGAACACAGGGGTAGGAGAACTTTCCTGTAATTCTGTTTGAATCATTGGCAAGATGGAGGTAAACACAGCAAAAAAAGTGCAGCAGTGTGATGAAAGGAACACACAAATGTGGGAACTTTCTTTGTAAACAACTTAATCATTTGATCAACCGTTTAATGCAGTTTCAAGGTGTTCTAGATTGCATTTCTGCGGTTCACAGTTGATAGGCACAAAAAAATGACTAAAGCCCATGGAACAGAGATGGTTACAGCTGCTGGCGACATGGAGAATACTTTCAGAAACAAAGTTGTCGCATCTGTTTATAGTGACGTCAATGACTGATGATGACGGAACAGGTTGCGAAGGATTGTCCCGTTTCATAGGAGAATGTTTCAACCACTACCCCTTGCAGCTCCATTTCAAGGGTTAGTGCCAAGTGCAAGGGCCAAGGGGTAGGGCTAAAGGGTGAATTGGGATTGGGCCTTATGCCGTGTTTCCACTACGTCGAACCGGCTTGACTCAGCTCGACTCGGGTACCAGGTCCTATTCCTGGAGACCGTTTCCATTACAGGATACTAACCACTTTACAGTACGTGGTCATGATAGCGATGCGGCGCGTTACTTCCGTGTCGTCTGCTCAGAGTCGCTGATAAACTCGCTCGTTGCGTGTTGTCTCGTCAAACTCATGCTAAATTTTTGTGTCAGTCACCAAAGACTGAATCTCTTGACTGAATGGTGTAGTTTTGCAGGCCGTTATCATGTGGATTAACCTACCACTATATTTACTGTAAACTTCTGCATCTGTTTTTTGTAAAAGGGCGGGTCACAGAGACAAATCTGACTAATCAGTGTTCTGCAGTGTTTACATGTCACATTTTAGTATCTGGTCCCCAGTCCTGGAACCTCGGCGGAGGTGATACCAAAAAAGTAGTACCGGGTACCAGATTCCAGGTCCTTTTTCACAATGGAAACACAAAAAGGCCGAGTCGAGTCGAGTCGATTCCATGTAGTGGAAACGTGGCATTAGAGTGTCTTTTTTGGAGGTGCACCCAAGTCTCATTGTATGAAAATACAATGACATTAAAAACTCCGATCATGATTGTGAGAATCATTGTGTTACTGCACAAACATTATGAGCAATAATGAAATGTGAAATGGATTAGGTTAGAAAAAGAAAACTAGGACACTTTTTTCTCCATTTTAATATTTACATCTGATGTCTAGAAGTCCATCTCAGAATTAATCAGAACTAAAACTATGCTCCATAAATATTTGAATATTTAATAGACATACCCCTGTTCTCCAGCTGCTGCCAGTCCAGAGGTGTTGGAGCTTTTCTCTTCTTCCACAATTTGTCCATGGTGAGCAGATACATGATGTCATCTTTGAACAGCTGGGGAAGAAAGTCAATATGTTTAACAACATGTAAATACCCAAACATTTAGAAAAAAAGAAGAAATGAAGCACAGGATTGATACACCTTTTCCACAGAGTTTAACTACACTTGAACTGTTTACACGCCATAAACGACCAACAATCTATAATTGACCGCGTACAGACTATATTCTATCCCTGATTACATTCCATGCACAAAATACTGTTGTTCAGTATAGAGCTGCACTTGTCCCACTTTTTTCTTTTTTTTTTTTAAACATTTCCTACTGTTGGCAGATGTTCCACTGTGTGAACTCAGTCGCCCTCTTTCATTCCTTTGAAAACACCTTCACTGATCAGCTTTTCACTGTGTGCTGATGTACAAAAACCTGTTCTCATCCTCTTTGAAAATGTTTAGAAGTAGGTGTAGGATATTTTATTCAGAGTCTGCATCTATGCGAGGATTAATGGGTGTTTCTCAATAACAACGAAGCATCGTTCAAGGACTCAATTATACAGAGTTACATCATCAGTCTGTGGAAGAATCATAGGGTTACACTAATGCAGATACTTTGCTAAACTAATATTTTCCTCTATATTTGAGCATATCAGGTAAAATGAGGAGATTAAAAAATGCTGGCATCACACCTCAATGCACACGTATCTGTTGTTTGCTTTGTGTAATGGTCATATAGGTGCATAAGTCGGTGCATTACCTGCAGTATATTGGGTTCAACATGGACACATTAACAGTGAAATCTAAAGAACACACTTCAATAACCCAAACTAACACTTAAGATAATTAAAGTTTATGTAATTTATCTTGTTACTGCTTCATGACAGACAGAAGTCTGTGTCAGATGTGTCTAATATGATCCGGTCTCTGCGGTTTAAAGGAAAAGAAAAAGAAACAGTGCTGTGATCATGATTAAATAAAAAAACCTCAATATAAAAAAATAAAGATTCAGTCACTTCACTGATGCAAAATGTATATAAATATAATTAAAAGATCTAACTAAGCAAGAAAAGGGATTCATACACAAAAGCAAATACAATGCACTTATAAATGGACAATCGATAGGAAAATAAAACCATAAAAAAATAGAATTATTAAGTAAAAATAAAAGAATGGATAAGATCATAACAAAAGGGAGCAATATCATTAAATAATCCAAATTATTACACGACCTGTCAAACTCAGAATACTGTCACTGTCAACACACCCTTCAAAACGGCATATCAGTGGTAGCTATTTGTATATTTCCTGTTCACGCATTGCACTGAAAATCTGTTTTCTGTCAGTGCAGTGGCCAGCCATCACAAATACAAATTTAATTTGATCTCTAATTCAGAATGCCATTGATGCACCATGGGAAGGTATAATACGGAGGGAAAAAAGCATTATTGTACAAAAAAAGCCTGAGCTTCTTTTTATCTGATCCATAATCAGCAACCAGAATTAAGTGGATGCTAGCTTAGGCCAAAATAAACAGCATAAAATAACCAAAGGAAGAAAGTGTAGTCTTAATTTAGTAAACATTCATTAATCAGAATCTGAGAAAGAATAAACTGAATGAAAAGGTCCAACAGTGTTTGGTCCAAGAAAGCCAATCTACAAAGAGGAAACTCAAGTATCACTAAAACATGGACTGGAAAGACCAACTCTATGACTGAAATGACAACGAAAACATAAATGTTTGACGAACTCAGCTTATACCTTGTTGAAAAGCTTGACGGGGTCATATCCTGTGGAACGGGCCCAGTCTTTGGTGGACACACGTTTGATATCTCCGTCCTTTTCTGAGGCTGTGGCGCGAGCTGCTGCCTCCTCTGGTTTCCCTGAATGCAGAACAGTGCATGCTGAGTTTTACCTACATCACTTCCAATTCATGTTGAATTTTATAAACTAAAAAAACGTCATAATAACAAAAACTCTGTCCATTGCTTACAGGCTGCCTCCGGGTCAGCAGTGTCTGGTGACACTTCCTGATCTGCATCCTCTTCTCCAAAGAGCTGACTGTGGTTACAAACAACAAAGAAAACATGGTGAGTATGAGAACAAAGTGTTCTATTGTGGATTTTTTCACTCTACTAGTAGGTTCTTAGAGCATGTCCAGCGCTAGCCTGGTGAGGTGTCACTGCAAGTTGGCCATGTCTGCACATATTCCAAATAAAACCTGCTTCAGTAACAATGAGCCTTACTAAATGGAAGAAAAAGGAAACTGTTAAATTTTTGTTTATTGCAAGCCAAACAAGTTATTTCTTTGAAATGGAAAGATATTCAAGGACCGACGGTTGAACCAATGGATTAAATAAATGTCTTCTAACCTGGCACTGGAAAAGCTGATAAGCTGATAAAGTAAAGATCAAAGACTTTTATCAGATCTGGACACCTTTTTTTGCAATTTTTAAAGGACTTGTCCATATACACAATTAAGTTGTGTCTGTCAAGTATGTTTTGTTGCACTGGGAGTGGGTGCTATTGTGTGCATGGGGGGTGGTAGGGATTGTTTTGATGCGTTTGTGTTGTTGCCTGTTCTTATAAAACAATGAAAACAACAATAAATATATTTATGGAAAAAAAAAACCCAATGAGCCTTACTTGAAAAGATATTTTGCCCAGACGATACAGTGAATGGGTTCAGATGGCGTATTTCTGATGGTGCATCCTGGGAAGGTCTTCTGAGTGGGCTTAGGTTGGCACTCGTAGCACTCTGTCAATCCCTGGAAAACAAAGAATGAAAGGCAAATAAATAAAATGAAACAAAAATAAAGGGATATTACTTTAATCAATATGATAGTTTTACTAGTAGAGCTGAAACGATTAATCGACTCAAAGTGATCCAAAAAAAATCATTCAACCACAATTCTCCTGAATCAAAGCTTTGTTTCCTTCATTTCTCTGCTGTTAAACATTGGTTCCACTGTTGTGTTTCATACGGACGCTTATTGTGACGCACAGAGAAGCTTCAGTTCAGGAAAACTGCAATAGAATATTTCCCTTCGATCAATTCGAGTCGATTAATCGAATCGTGAATTTTTGCATTCGCTTCAAGCACCTAATCGATTAATCGTTTCAGCTTTATTTACTAGACAGTATGGATCTGCATCTCCATCACTGAACCTAAGGAGATAAGCTCTTCAAAGCACTGCCAATCCCACATGTTAGAGTAGAGGTGTCCTATAGTAATTTGTCACGAACAGTTTTTCAGAGGAATTGACCCGGTCATGTCAAGTACCAGCGTATTTACAATAATTTACAGAGAGCATTACATTATGGGTTCCTTGTACAACTAGTATTGCTAGGGCGAACATATATATTTAAATCTGTCGTCTGAATTACACCTAAAACCAAGTCCTTCTTCCCTGTTTCTAGTTACACTTTCATAACAAACCTGAGCTTTGGTAGCATCAAAGAGCTTTGTCAATACTCAGACCTGACCCGTAGACTTGGTGAGCAATGACCACTGACAGCAGAGGCAATAAGAGACACCTGAGAAAAGGTTTTCTTTAAAATGAAATTGAAAATGCCCTGTACGCTACTTTTGTGTGATCATTTTTCTGTGACAAAATGCTGGCAAAGCAAATCAGTGAAAAACACCACGCCCACTGGACAGGCATATTACCCAGTGTGTTTTTTTTTTTGTTTGTTTTTTGAGTGACATGTTCAAGACATGTGTTTGTTCCGTTACCTTCTTAATGACAGTGACTTGTCCAAGGTATCCAGCAGTGCCGCTCTCTATAAGAGGGATGTCTGCTGCCAAACACATCCTGTTCACATGGTTACGGGCCGCTAGGAAGACAAAACAATCAATCAACCAACCAATAAAAAAATACCTATTTCGCTTCTCATTTTGTTTTGTCATCAACAAAAAATAACTGACAGTGAGATGAGTTTACCTCTGTTATCTAGAGCATTCATCACCAGCATGAACTTCCTGAAGAATTCCACATTGTAGTCAGGGCTGTGGGAAAAATAAAAAGATCATAACATTTACAGTTTAATAATAATAAAAGAAAAAGTTTGCGGTTTACTAAATGTCCAACAGAAAATAAAAACACGTACTTCATGATGCTGTCATGGTAGGCAGTAATATTTGCAGTGGGACAAAACTGCAAAGCACTCTCCTTGGCCACCTGCAGAACAACAGGAATAGGATGTAAAAAAAATAAGGCAGATGAAACAATTAAAAAGGTCAAGTCTACGGTCCATCAGCTGACTGACAGTCACCACTGACACATCAACAAACCTGTGCTTTGGACTTGCCAACATGCTTCTTTTGAAAGAGGAACTGACGGTTCAGGTTGCTGACATCAATTGTGTC
Organism: Sphaeramia orbicularis; assembly: GCF_902148855.1. Classification (NCBI taxonomy): domain Eukaryota; kingdom Metazoa; phylum Chordata; class Actinopteri; order Kurtiformes; family Apogonidae; genus Sphaeramia; species Sphaeramia orbicularis. The sequence continues at coordinate 1,697,185 of NC_043962.1, forward strand.
CAAGTCGATCTGCAGAAAAATACATTCACAATGATTAACAAGGATTTGCCTAATATTAGTACTACTACATGTGACATAATGTACATCATCAACTAAAAAAAAACAGTAATGCAACTTGGTTAGATGCTTTTTATTGCTAACTCCTTGTTAGATAAGATACTTGTATCTCTGGATCACTGTTACTAAACTACTGCTTTAATTCACTCGTGTCCCTGGGGGACAGTCAGAGCTCGGTTCAACTCCTTTTGTTTTTTAATGTACTTTAGCATACACAGGGCAGCAAAATAACCATTAACCTACAACAATCTATTTTGAATACATTGAGGGAATTTAATAAACAGTCATGATGGAAACATGTTTATGTTTTACAAAATATTTATTTGTCCTAAGGGAATGTGTGTTTTGGAAATCTCTGATATGACATGTGTCTACTTTTTCACTTTCTTGTGTACGATATGTTGTACACTTATTTAAAAACTGTGAAAAATGTTGTAGTCGTGATAAAATGACTTAAGTTAATAACAGTCTCCTATACATTCTCCTATTCATTCATTTATTTATTTAGCAGGGACAGCACACATTAATGAACATTTCTGTAAATGTGCCAGTATTAGCAAAAATTTTTCAACTGTTATTCCTTGGGGTGTTAGAAAATATTGGTTCTCCAATATATCGCGATATTTCATTTCACAAAACTGTATCGATATTAAAAAGTACTGTATCAATATTTTTAGGTGTTTATTCCAATGCAGATATGGCGGAGGTTCATTTTTATTTTTCTTTATTGTTTATATCTTATTTATTATTATTTAACACTGCTTTATTAAATAATGGTTATTTGAAGCATCCTAAAAGCACTTTTTTCTGTCTGAGAGGCAGATGGTAGTTCCTTTGGAAACTAGGAAAATTAGAAACATTTTGTGATATAACATTAAATCCTGTTGTGATCAAATAAAAATGTGTTTAGTATTTGTATATATTTCTGGTGTAATTCAATTCTTCCAGGAAATAATCTAAAAGAAAAAATTTTTTTTAACAGTATCATGATATATCGTATCGTGATCCTAGTATTGTGGTTTGTATCGTATTGCCAGATTCTTGCCAATACACAGCCCTAGTTGTCCCTGGGTAAGATGTAAAGTGTCAGCATTCAGAAAATTAGAAACATTTAAAAAATAAAGGCTACACCCACACATTACATAGCATTAGTTCATACACACACATTACATAGCATTAGTTGTTCACATATACAGTATACACAGTTAACCTTTAATCTAACCTACATAAGTAGATGCATATTAACAACAGCAGATACTGGTCTGAAATAGAGATGAAACGATTACCAGTGTAACGATAACCCGCGGATGGTTAGTATTACTGTTTAAATTCTAATTATCATGATACCCGTGTTTGATTACTGCACTTTTAGGGGAAAAAACCCTATGTAAAGCTATGATTTTATGTCAAATATTTGAGTATAGTTTTAATTGATTACAATTTTGATTTTCTATACCTAATATTTGAACCAATATTCACTTTTAAAGTTTTTGAAAAGGTTCATTAAGATCTTTGTGTTATTTATGCAATAAATTATATACATTTTTTAAATCTGAATTTATATTTTTTTGTGCTTTCCAGCCTTTTATGTTGATATAGTAGGTTAGAGTGAATAACATAATAATAGACAGATGAGATAGATGAAGTTGTGCTGAAAAAAACAGATCCCAAACATGGGTATAGTAAACATTTGTTTATATAGTATATAAAGGCAAAATCAAAAGGACTGAAAAACAGACAAAATAGGCTCAGACCACTAAAGAAAATATTTGAATGTTTCTGCCAAGAGAAGGTGCGTTGTACCAATTATTTTATTTTATTTTATTAAATACAACTTGGTTAAATATTTCACTGTGTATTAGTACTTCTTGAACATTTTGAGCACAATTTCAACAATACCATGATAATAATGATAACCGTGATAATTTTGGTCACAATAACCATGATATGAAATGTTCATATGGTTCCATCCCTAGTCTGAAAGAAGCTGGTTACACTGGTCTACAAGGAAAATGCTTCCAGAACAAAAGTAATGAAATTTTACCACATGAGAGTCACTGATAAAGAAAAATCAAGTCAAAAATGCTGGTTGGCTGAACTTTCCAAGATACAGCCTTGGGTCAAAATGTGAAATTCAAGAATTAACGAGAGAATGGGTTTGACTCAAAAGGAATATTTGTCTCAGAGCTACAAGATCTACTTCAGAACACTGTCTGCACATTAGAATACATTCACTTTACAGGTTCTATTTAGTGGAAGATTTATAAAACTATTATATAAATGTACATAAACCAATATATATGTGTAATAACACTTCATCATATACCTTGAAAACATCAGCAAACCGGCACTTCTGTCATTTATTTTCCAATTAATCTTATTAAAATACGTAACATTTAGCACATTTAATGTCTGAAGCAAATCATTTCTAAAAAATTGTAGACCAGTGGTATTAGTTTGTGTGGACCCAAACACATGCACTGACATCCTGAAGTGCTCAGCTGTGAACATCCGCCCACAGAAAACACTTATGGTCAACTGTGGAACACCTGCCCGAACACGGATATGTGTCACTCTATCTACACAATCTAGTAAAACCTCCTGGAAATGTTTGCAGCATCGTATAATCCGACATAACCAAACAAAGGTTGTCTAACGGTGTGAGTGTGTGTGCGTTGGAGCCCAGCCAGCCGGTCTGCTAGCCGGCCGTCCACTGCCAGGTACTTGGTTAAGCTAACTCAGCGACGTTAATGGCGCCAAAAAGCTCCTGCTACACCGCTCCCGTACCGTTAACGGTTCCGTTATTTCACGCTCGGGCTCCTTTATGCAACTACACCCCCCTGGATAGAGAGGTGTCAAGAAATCCCACACAACTCTCTCTGAGGTGGCACGTCTCAGGAATTAGTCCGAGCCCGCACACCTAACCTTCAGGCGCAGTCTGGGCTACACAAAGACCTGGGTTAGCATGGAAGCTAGGTGGCTAGCTAGCAGAAGCCGACAAACGCAAAACAAACACATTGCTACAGACCACTTCGATATTTTTGAAGCCGGTGAGGACGAGGTTCTTCAGCAGCTCACAGCCGATCCCTCCGGCTCCCACCACCAGCACCTTACAGGTGGAAAGGGAGTCAGCCAGCTCTTTTCGGAGGGAACCCACTAGTTGGACCATATTGATCGGCTAGAGACAGAACCAGAGCCTGCAGAGCACCGGGGAGCTAACGGCTAGCTCCGTCTTCTTCTTCTTCTTCTTCTCTACACAGAGTTAGTCCCGCCCCGTGGTTGGTCCGTTTCTTCTTCTACGATATAAAAAGTTGAACATGTGGTCACTGGTTTACCAATTAGCGCCCTCTTCTTGACGAATGGTAGAAGGTCGCGTCTGTCTAGTTTTATTAGAAAGTTTTATTAGCAATTCTTTTTTTTTTATTTATTTATTTTTTTTATTATACATTTACATCAGCGGTTCCCAACCTTTTGTGGCTCATGACCCCATTTTAACACCACAAATTTCTGGTGACCCCAGACATTCAAAACAGAGACAGTTTTTTTTTTGTTTGTTTGTTTTATTTTTTTCTGAAATTAGTTGGTTTTTGATCATGTAATAGTTTGCTACACTATGTTGCAAATAAACATTCATTTAAGAGGACATTTAGTCTATATAATGTCTATTATTGTGGACAGAGGCAGTAAATCCAGGTGTAGATTACTGCACAAAGGGAGAATTAGATTGTCCTTGGTCAGGATCTGTCCAGTCAGTCCAGCTGTGATTTACAAGGAGGACAATTAATACTGAACAAACAAGAACTGAAACTATGAATTATGAAAGAGCTGCAGCATCTGAAACTGACCACAATGAACATTTGACACAGAAACAGAACCACAGTGTTTCAGTCTTTTATGTGTTGTGATTGTCTCTTTCAACTCACCCATATATTTTTTATTAGTAAGTTTTATTTATTTTTTTTATTATCAATTACTAGAAATTTCAGGCGACCCCATTTGAATTCCAGGCGCCCCTCACATGGGGTCCCAACCCCAAGGTTGAAAAACACTGATTTATATAAACATGACTTAGACATAATGGACTACACAGGCACAATACAAAAAAAAAAAAAAACAACAAAAATTATACAACAAACCTACAGACCTATTGAACACAAAAAAGAGAAAAACAAAACACAACAACAACAACAAAAAACAACAACAAAATAAATAATATTATCAACTCCTCTTTCCAATGCTCAGGGCTGATTTACAGATAATATAATGTAAACTAACAAAAAATTTCTCCATCAAGAGGACATAGGACACAGCAGGACACTCTTGTTGACAGTGAGAAAAAAGGTTTCCATTGTTGATAAAACAAATTAATTTGTCCACGAACAGAAAACTTAATCTTTTCCAACTTTAAAAGAAAAGTAAATCATGCACCTATTGCACAAAGGTGGGTGGCAGAGGTTCATTCCACTTAAAGAGAATCACAGGATGACAACAATTCTTAATAGAAAAACATACAATGTTAACACAAACACAATAAAAAGATACAATCAACTGACAAATTTATAGATCAGATCTATAAAAAAGAAGAACAAAGAGAAAACAATAAATCAACAACACAAGTCGGCTACACATTAAAGTTAAAATCATGAAATAACTTAATTGTTTTGATTAAGTCATTGTTTTTCTTTTTCAAATTTTCAATGCTGTTCCAGTATGTTTTAATAACTGTTATTCTGAAGTTGTAAAAGAAGGGTATGTTTTTTTGCCAAATCATTTTGTGTCAACAGTATTTCGCTAAAATAATGATACAATTATTTCTATATTTTTCACTGGCTGATACATTTGGATTGGTGACTGTAAGAAGTATTTCAAATTTACTAAGTAACATATATTTTTTAATCTTTTGGGAAATATGTTTTTGTAAGTGGAACTAAAAGGAAGTTACATGATAACAATCAACAAACATATGCTGGATGGTTTCTCCCTCACAGCCACAGAATGTACAAATGTTACTCATTGTAGGAAAAAAGTACAGATATTTGCTTTTGAAAGGTAATATCTGTGCACAACTTTGAAAAGTACATCTTCAATTTTGTTCACAATTACATACTGATGAGGTAGCAGGAAGATGGAGTTCAGAGTTTTTTTGGCCAAAAATGTCCATGGGTGTTTACATACGGGAGTAGTGACAGAATCGAGCAGGTTTCTAATAAAAGCGTTTCATCTCTTATCTGTAGGTCACATCTCTTCATTTACTCATGATGAGAAAACTAAATAAACACTTTCTGGACTGCAACATCTACATCAGTGATGACAGAGGATTAACTGTGGACATTTACAGGAAACCAACCCACACAGACCCCTCCCCCTGCAGGTTTATCACTCCAGTTTCCCCCACCACGTAGTAGAACTGAAGAAGTGTCTTGAATGAAAAACAAAAAGTTTTCAAAAAGAGCTAAACTAGTCCAGTTAAACTGAGACGAACAATGGCCTAAATATATATACACACACAAACACACACACAAATATGTGTGTGTGTGTGCGTGTGTGTGTGTGTGTGTGTGTGTGCATGTGTGTGTGTACTATTAGCAGCTAAACATTTCCATGACATATTGCAGAGCTGAAAAGTGATATGATCCTGATGACCTCGATCTGAAAAATCTTCAGTGACTTCATCTGTTTGACGGACAAACACTGGAGGTCTTGAAGACACTGAATGTACCCAACACTTGTACCTACAGACTGTATTTTTATCTTTTTCTTTTAGTTACAGGACGACAAGTTTTTTTTTGGGAAACTATTCTGTTCTGTGTTAGATCATTATTTAATACCAGCATGTTGACCCATGGGGGTCCATGGGTTCTAGTTGTGGTAGTTTTTATGCACTGTAAAAATCACAATCTTACCAAGTGAATTTTTCTCGTTTCTAGTCCAAATAAGCCTCCACAGTCCTGGGTCGTTCATTGTAATCATCCAAACAATATGAGAAAGAACCCCTGCCACCATGTTGTCATGCTTATGGTGCAGATAAATTCAAGGTACAAGAATCTATGAGTCAATGACCACCTGCCCTACTTAAGTGACCAAATATGTACCATAAGTTAATGCTCTATGGTAACCTCAGACAAAAGGAGAGGACCACAAACAGTGAGAGAGCCAGAGGAGCAGAGGGAGCAAAAAGGTGAAACGGCTTCACGGGGTATTGGTAGTGTACGCTCCCTTGCATAATGAAAACAAAATATTGTGACACTTACCAACGATGGAAATGAAAAAATTCAACAAAAGTAGAGCAATTCCTTCATATTTTTTTAAACTGAAGCTAAATTGTTGGGCCATGACAAACAGGATTTCTGAGGTTACAGCTGCAGCTTTAAATGTTTGTTTCAGGTTTTGTTGTTTCCAGATGATACACAATCCAGATGTTTATTTGCAACAAAAACACAATAGTTGTGTAGAAACCAGATGGGATTATTTTGTTCAGATATAAGTGAGATTCCAGGAAACTGTCAGCTCAGTATGTGGTAAAACAGCAAGGTTCTACAACAAGTGTCTCTTTTTTATTTTGTATTTATTGCTATTTTATGTTGCAGAAATGTTGTTACATGTAAATATAGAAGTTTCCAGAACATAATATTCTCACTGGAACACTTTTGCAGGTGTTCAACTGAAGAACATTAAACTAAATATTACATTCTTTGCACTTTTACATGTAGAGGAGCATTATAATGTATAATATTTGCAGGTTATTTTGATCAAATTAGAGCAAACGGGTGCTTTTTTTTAATAACACATGACTTTTTTTGTCTTTTCAGTTTGCAGTTCTGCTTAAACAGGCAACACTAGCTTTTGTAAATTTTATGTGTTTCCAGTGTGAAGTTATTTAGTAGCTTGTAAAGTTTTTAACAGCTTCCCACACAATGTTACTATATATCCATGGTAACTAGAAGATATAGGAATGCTCTAATGTGCAGCCTGAAATACTGGAGTTCCATTAATAGACCAAGAAAATAGGGTGTCTAAAGGGCACTGTGGGGTGGGGGTTGAAATAACACATGTATGAATGGAGTGTGAAACTTTGAGGAGTACATCCTTAATACCTCTACAGAATCATGTTTTTTTCTTAATTTACAGTTTTACAGAGCTTTATGAAGTCTGCACCATAACCAAACTCTGCTAAAACTCACACTTTTCTGTCATAATTAAATGATAAAACACTATTTCTCTGTTTGCTGTAATTCTTTACTCTCTTATTTATTGCCTCGGCACAAAAAGGAGAAAAGAAGCTGATTTTTACGACAGCGCTGGGGATTTGAAGGCCACACCGTTGACCCGGAAAGTTCTGGACTCACAGCTGGACCCTGAAGTCTGACTGCAGACTGAAAACTGAAAGTACCCTGGTGTGTAAACAAGACTCAGAAACACGTATTAATTTATTCTATTTTTACCGCCTTTTATGTTATATTTTGCACATTGATGTAATGTTTGATTGTACTGTTATGGTTCTTCTTATTTAAAGTTTATAAAAAAAAAAAAAAGAATACAATACAAACAAACATTACAACAGACCACAGACTGTGTTACTACAGAATATATATATATATATATATATATATATATATATATATATATATATATATATATATATATATATATATATATATATATATATATTCCATGTCCCAAGAGCTAGACTCTTTGTCTGGGGATCGGGTCGTCCAGCCCTCTGCCATCAACTGCCACCCAATCCACATCGCACCCGGCCCCTATGGTTCCCTCAGTGGGTGGTGAGTCCACCAGAGGGCGGGTCCACGTCACTCCTTTGGGCATAGGCCTGGCAACCAGGCGCTCGCTTTCGAGCCCCAACCCCAGGCCTGGCTCCAGGGTGGGCCCCGGCTGTGCCATGTCTATGTTCCTCCCCTCACCTATGGTCATGAGCTTTGGGTCAGGACCGAAACGACAAGATCCTGGATACAAGCGATCGAAATGAGTTTCCTCCGTAGGGTGGCTGGGCGCACCCTTAGGGATAGGGGGAGGAGCTCAGAGTAGAACTGCTGCTCCTCCACATCCAGAGGAACCAGCTGAGGTGGATCAGACATCTGTTTCAGATCCTCCTGGACGCCTCCCTGGGGAGGTGTTCTGGGCATGTCCCACCGGGAGGAGACCTCGGGGAAGACCTAGGACACATTGGAGAGACCATGTCTGTGGGCTGGCCTGGGAACGCCTCGGGGTCCCCCCGGAAGAGCTGGAGGAGGAGTCTGGGGAGAGGGAAGTCTGGGCATCCCTGCTTAGACTGTTACCGCTGTGACCCAGCCCCAGATGAAGCGGAAGATAATGGATGGATGGATATATATATATATATATATATATATATATATATATATATATATATATATATTCTGTTATTCTGTAGCAACACAGTCTGTGGTCTGTTGTAATGTTTGATTGTACTGTTAAGTATATAATCTTATTTAATTTATATAATTCCTATTTTTATGCCTCGAGCTTTTTTTTTTTTAATTTTGTTTGATTTATTTTTTACTTACATTTGTTTCTCTGTATTGGAAATGTAAAACATTTTGTGAGATGTGGTTATTTTTTTTATCCTACTTTGATGTAATACTATTATGTATATATATACTGTTCAATAGTTCATTGTTCAATAAAAAATATTGTGTACCAGCCCAGCCTGTGTTCTGCTGTAATGTTTGGCTGTATAGTTGTGCTTCTTTAATGAGCTCTTCTTCAGCTGTGTAAATGAAGCTCAGTCCATCCTGAACCCCTGTCTGTCTGTCTGCTCTTCATGCTGTTCTTGGTCAATCATTTACTTTTTGTCGTCTAAATAAATGTTGGTGTCGTGTGATCTGGAATCAATAGTTCAACGGCTAAGCCAACGGTACACGTTTTGTTTGTCCGCTTTTTGTGCGTGTACACGCGTGGGCTGTGTCCGTCCCCCACTCATCCCGGTGCAGTCAGATGGGGCGTTTAAAGAGCCCGCACATGCTCGGACCTTCCTGTTCTGTGTCTGCCACTGCTCTGGACCTGGTCCTGTCCACGGGAGTCCGTCTGCTCTGGCCTCACCTCACCTTCTCAGCCCGCACCGGCCCTCCTCCTCCGGTCCTCCTCCGGTCCTCAGACCTCCTCAGACCTCCTCCGGCCTCCCTTCCTCTCCGGTCCGGACCGAGGCCAGCGGACCCAAACGCCGCAGCTGTCGGACGGGAACATGGGACCCGCGGGGCGCACGGGCCCCGGGCTGCTGCTCCTGCTGGTCCTGGGCCTTCAGCACTCCTCAGGCTTCTGGATCCTCAATGTGGTGTTCCCTCCTAACGCCAAACCTGTGGTCACTAACAACAGCACTCCACCGCTCATCATTGGTAAGTGAGCAGTTCTGTTGAAGAAAGCCCAGGTTGTTCTGTTTGTGTGTTTTTACCCTTATTATGAGTCTGCAGGACTTGAAAATAACATTCATATTCAAGCCTCAATCTCTTTTCTTCAAATTCAACAAAAAATTACAGGAAAGTTGTGCATATCATTCTATGAATCGGACAAAAATCGGAACTGAACTCCTCCTCCAGCAGGGGCCTTCAGCCCAGTAGTGGACCAGAGCAGGAAAATAATAAGAGTGGAAACAAATGAAACTACATTATGAAGAAGTTTACTTAACCTCCTGAGACCCAGGAAATGTCAGCAAAGTACCAGCTTTTTCTGGTGTTTTTAATTAAATTAAATATTAAATTAAATATTGGAAACATCCTGATGCATCAGTTTTTTCAGATGCAGTTTTTAAATGTTTTATGGAATGTCCTTTGTGGTGGACAGTTTTCTTTTCTTTCTTTTTTTTTTGGAAAGTTGTGAAACTTGTCCTCAAATGTGGACAGAAAACCCATAGCTGGGTCTGAGGAGGTTAAAAAAGTATTCTTTATAAACGTGAAGAACTTGAACAATGTGTGTGTGCAAATTTTTTTTTTCTTCATATTTTTATTGAAGTGTATACAAGAGAAATAAAGGTCCATACATATATGTCAACATTAACCATGTTTGTATACACCATTACCTTTAGATTTGCATATTTTTAAGAACAAATAACAATGAAACCCAACAAACAATACAATGAAAAGAATACTAAGACATAGTCTGAATAAAATAATTAAACTAGTGATGTAAACATAAGAAAAATAAATAGATAAAAAAAACACAACAAAGGGGAAGGGAACTACATTTTTTCAAAAATAAATCCATAAACAGTTGCCATTTATTATAGAATTTGATCCAGTTTCCTAGTTTTGAATATCTAATTATCTCTACTTTTAAAAAGGACATGACCTCGTTAACCCATCGTGTGCTGGAAGGGGCTGTTGTGGATTTCCAGTTAAGAAGGAGGTGGCGTTTAGCAAATGCGGAAGTAAAAGCTGCTACTTCCAATTCTTTTGCAGAGTATTGGGTATACTCACGTGTGCTGAAGTGTCAGTAGTTTTTGGAAGTACCTTGGACATGGTGTTGGCACATGTGCAATTTAACAACAGTTTACACATGTATATTACAACTGACAGATCCCAGCGGATCTACAGAGAAATAAATAAATAGAGGAAGAAAATGCAAAGGGGGAATACTGAAGAGGTAAATATACCTCCTTTTGCATTTTCTTCCTCTATTTCTCCAAGCCTATTTATTTCTGCTCGTCCTTTTTCTGTTTCTTTATGCATTTATGCCTCATTAGGCAAATGAAGGGGGCGGTCTTTAAAGGCGTGTCCTTAGGTCAGCTCTTCTCCTATTGGTTCATTTCTATTGGGGGGCTGTTCCGTCAGTGCTGAATAGACCCGGCTGGACCTGGTCCTTGTGTTCTCGGTAAAGGGACATGAAACTGTGTTATCTAAAAACCAGCAGGACTACTGCTGCAGTGAATGCCACCGTCACTGAGGACTGGACTGTTTGGTGTGGACAGAAGAACCCACAGAGGGTCTGGGTTCTCTCCACAGACACACCACTGGGACCACAGAACACTGGTGATCCAGATGCAGTTGGAATCAGGGCCTCCATGTGGTTCACAGTGATCCAGATTAGACTACTGCAACCTGAACCAAGACCGACGGGACCTGACGGGTTGGGCCGGGTTCGGACGAAAAGGAGTGCTGTTCTGGTTCGGTCCTTTAATTTGCAGTGAACATTCGATGTTTTAAAAATACTTATCAGATGAGCTAACACAGACCTACTTCATTTCATGGAGTTAATTGCTTTTAAAATCCTACTGTATAACACATGTTCTGTGTCCCATCGATGTTCCATCACAGGAGGGCGTTTGTACGGGTTTTCCTCAGCCTTCACAGACCTGATCACCACCAAACTAATGAATACAAACATTCCCTGACTATCTACCAGGCACACTTTTATGTCTGTATTCAAATGTTGTGAGGCATGCTGGGAGATTTCAGCCTCTGTCTACTTTGAATTCTTCATCCCTGCCTCCATACTCCATTTTCAGAAGTGGTTCTGCTGCCGTTCATGACATTTCTACTGTTAGCAGACGATGCTAACATGTGAAGGCTGCAGTTCACTACAGCTGGATGAATGGAATCCTACTGGACAGACCGAACACATGCATGTTCTGCCCTTCATGCCTCACATGTTGGCTCAGATTATCACCTGCACAAAGCAGGATTCAGTGCTAGTTTACAAATGGACAGTGGTGGCAGACAAGTTCTACTGATCAGGCTGTCGTACAATGGCACCACGGGTACAATGCCGCTAGTACATTTAAACCACAGAACCGTCTGGGGTTCTGTTTGTGTGGTGTTGGTGTGATGGAGTCATTTCATTCAGGTTCTGTTCACACACCGCACATGTGTGAACCAGTACATTTAATGACAGTCTACAACACAGATATGGGAACAACTGGACTGAACTGATCGGGTTCAGACACAGACATTGAAGTGTGGGTTGAGTTCGGACAGACAGCGGCGGTACGTGGAGGCACAGGTTCTGTGGCTTCATGCCACGGTTCATAACGGTATGGAGCCGGTACCAGTGCCTCCCAACGGCACTCCTAAGTGTTTATCCGAACCCGGCCCGACCCGTCAGGTCCCGTCGGTCTTGGTTCAGGTTGCAGTAGTCTAATCTGGATCACTGTGAACCACATGGAGGCCCTGATTCCAACTGCATCTGGATCACCAGTGTTCTGTGGTCCCAGTGGTGTGTCTGTGGAGCGAACCCAGACCCTCTGTGGGTTCTTCTGTCCACACCAAACAGTCCAGTCCTCAGTGACGGTGGCATTCACTGCAGCAGTAGTCCTGCTGGTTTTTAAACAACACAGTTTCATGTCCCTCTACCCACACCAGCTATTTCCTGCTTTATTCAGCAGCCAATAGGAGAAGAGCTGACCTAAGGACACGCCTTTAAAGACCGCCCCCCTCATTTGTCTAATGAGGCATAAATGCATAAAGAAACAGAAAAAGGATGAGCGGAAATAAATCGAGGAAGAAAATGCAAAAGGAGAATACTGAAAAGGTAAATATGACTATGAATAAAAAAAGGACAATAAATTAATAAGAAACAAAAGAGGTTTTAGTTTTGGGATTGTCTCTGTCAACTCAACATAGATTTTTTATTAGTAAGTTTTTATTTTTATTTTTATCAATTTCTAGAAATTTCAGGCGACCCCATTTCAATTACAGGCGACCCCACATGGGGTCCCAACCCAAAGGCTGAAAAACACTGAGTTAGACCAGTGTAAAATTCAATCCATAATAGGGATGTAACGATTACCGGTATAACGATAAGCCACGGTAAAATTGCAGACGGTTAGTATTACCGTTTAAATTCTAATTATCGTGATAACCGTGTTTGATTACTGCACTTTTCTGGAGAAAATACCTATGAAAAGATCTGCTTTTATGTCAAATATTTGAGTATAGTTTTAATTTATTACAATTTTAATTTTCTATACTTAATATTTGGAACCAATATTCACTTTTAAAGTCTGTGAAAAGGTTTGTTAAGCATCTGTGTGTTATTTATGTAATAAATTATATACATTTTTCAAATCGGATTTTTTTTTTTTGTCTTTTCTGTCCTTTTATGTTTTTATAGTAGGTTAAAGTGAAAAAATAACAGACAGATGATATAAATGAAGTTGTGCTGAAAAAACAGATCCCAAACATGGGTATAGTAAACATTTGTTTATATAGTATATAAAGGTAAAATCAAAAGGACTGAAAAATGGACAAAATAGGCTCAGACCACTAAGGGTTAATATGTGAATGTTTCTGACACAGAAGGGACATTGGGACTATTATTTTATTTATTTATATATTTATTTATTTTTTAAATACAACTTGGTTAAACTATTTCAGTGTGTGTATCAGTACTTTTGGAACATTTTGAGCACAATTTCAACAATACCGCGATAATAATGATAACTGTGATAATTTTGGTCACAATAACTGTGATATGACATTTTCATCTGGTTCCATCCCTGGTCCATAAATGTCCAGTTGAACTGAAGTCAGATCTTTGTGACTGCAGCTTCTAAATGTTTCTTATTTTGCCTTTGGTCGTGTAGTTGTGGAGGTCCTTTCATATCAGTTTCACAGTACTGGTAAACTGGATACAGAACAGTCTTTCAGGTTCTGATCATCCTGATGGAGATAGTTTTGGAGCTGCTGGGTTCAGTATCTGCACCAGTTCACACATTGGACTGGAAGGACATTGAACCTGTTGAACCATTTCATAATCAACTCTGTTCAGAAGGACTTTTTAATGTATTATTGCTTTTACCAACAAATGTGCCAAACTCAAACAGTTAGACATTATCCCCAGAGAAATCTATAATTTTTTTGTGATTTATTTATTTGTTTATTTTTCAGATTATATTAAATGTATATGTTGTCAAAACTGAAATCTGCTATTATCACAGGGACAGGAAACTCATGGAGCTCCTGAACCTTTTTTTTCCCCCAAGTTATTTCTTATTGAGTTTTTTACAACAATAGTGCAAAAAAGATGTCAAAGCAATAAAAATTTTTTATACAGAACAGAGTGGAAAAAACAAACAAAACAAGCCATTTAACCCCACAGACAATATAAATGTAACTGATTTTTTTTCTTTTTAATTCAATTTTCCTAATATGTTTTTTAGATGTCTTAACAGCACACCTACATAAATAGGTGTGTGTGTGTTGGCCAGTCTGTCACATGATTATTATTCTGATTATTATTATTATTCTGATTCTGACTATTATTATTATTACTATTATTATATTTATTATTATTATTACAGAAGTATTTCTTTTAAAACTAGGATAAACTGAAATGCTTTTGCTGGTCAAATGTCTGAAGCTGAAGGTCAGTGTGACCTCATGTCTGTCCATTCTGATAAACTTGTCGTCAGAAACGCCTCTAGGAATTTTTTTACAGATTTGCTCCAATCATTCAGTTACAGTCAAGACTGAACTAATTAGATTTCAGCGGTCGGTATCTTATCAGTTCATTGTTATGTGTTTTGTGAGGTTGTGGCTCAGCGTTAGTGTGACGCCACAAACCTACTGTTAACTCAGAGAACTGGATCATGTGCAGATAGTGGTCCTGGAGCTGTTGTTTTCCACGGTCTTGGCTAAACGCTTTGGATTTTCTCATGATGACAAACACAAGGACGCAGAGTCTGAAGGGAGGCTGTAAACTCCAGCCTCAGCTGCGGCGCCATGCGATCCAAATAATGAGTCAGCTTTCACAGAACTGGGATCGTTTCTAGAGCCGTGGCAGCAGTTTCCAGACCCAGTGAACAGGCTCCATGTCAAAACCTGGATCTGTCTTTACTAGTATTCTAAAAATGCACATTAAGTCAAGTTCAAACTGAAGTAAATAGACGAGCTGAACTAACAGTGTCACATACATGAACTCATGGTCGAACTCATGCAGCCAACATGGAAGTGAGCATGTGACCTGGAGTGCATCTGCAGATAACCATGTATTGATGTCACTCTCTGTTCTCTGCACCGCCTCCAAAAACTCATAGAATCACTCGTAGATAAACAAGACACAGAGGGCAAAACGTGCAGAGGTGGTCCTGCTCACCGTAGTGTCCAGGCTTTTATTTTCTTCCTCTAACAGTGAGTGAAAACAGAGCCAGAGTCTGGCTTTATGTTTGACTGGAACGTTTTGCAGTTTTGTAAAGTGGGGTTTATACCAGTGGTGTGGTGGTCCCTGGGGAAGGGGGTGCACTCTAAAAATGGGCCCTTTTTTTTTTTTAAAGTAGTCCAGAAAAACGCCATTTTAGAAACAGTGACATGTCAGACTACTCTATTTATTTTAACTAAAAATCCATCAGTGGTATTTGTTCACTATTATAAAATGATCAAGACTTGATCAGGAGCAGTTTGTAGGTTTTACTGGAAACACAAACAGCTGCAGGAATGGAAATGGATTCAACAGGAGGAAAACAGAGGATAATGTTAGCCTTTCATAACGTTAGCCTTTCATAACGTTAGCCTTTCATAACGTTAGCCTTTCATAACGTTAACCTTTGATAACGTTAGTCTTTGATAACGTTAGCCTTTCATAATGTTAGCCTTTCATAACGTTAGCCTTTCATAATGTTAGCCTTTCATAACGTTAACCTTTGATAACGTTAGTCTTTGATAACGTTAGCCTTTCATAATGTTAGCCTTTCATAACGTTAGCCTTTCATAACGTTAGCCTTTCATAATGTTAGCCTTTCATAACGTTAACCTTTGATAACGTTAGCCTTTCATAATGTTAGCCTTTCATAACGTTAGCCTTTCATAACGTTAGCCTTTCATAATGTTAACCTTTGATAACGTTAGTCTTTGATAACGTTAGCCTTTCATAATGTTAGCCTTTCATAACGTTAGCCTTTCATAACGTTAGCCTTTCATAATGTTAGCTTTTCATAATGTTAGCCTTTCATAAAGGTAGCCTTTCATAATCTTAGCCTTTCATAACGTCAACCTTTGATAACGTTAGCCTTTCATAAAGTTAGCCTTTCATAACGTTAGCCTTTCATAATGTTAACCTTTGATAACGTTAGCCTTTCATAATGTTAGCCTTTCATAACGTTAGCCTTTCATAATGTTAGCCTTTCATAACATTAGCCTTTCATAATGTTAGCCTGTCATGTTAGTCTCTCATAACGTTAACCTTTGATAACGTTAGCCTTTCATAGTGTTAACCTTTGATAACGTTAGCCTTTCATAACGTTAGCCTTTCATAATGTTAGCCTTTCATAACGTTAGCCTTTCATAACGTTAGCCTTTCATAACGTTAACCTTTGATAACGTTAGCCTTTCATAATGTTAGCCTTTCATAATGTTAGCCTTTCATAACGTTAGCCTTTCATAACGTTAGCCTTTCATAATGTTAGCCTTTCATAATCTTAGCCTTTCATAACGTCAACCTTTGATAACGTTAGCCTTTCATAAAGTTAGCCTTTCATAACATTAACCTTTCATAACGTTAGCCTTTCATAATGTTAACCTTTGATAATGTTAGCCTTTCATAATGTTAGCCTTTCATAACGTTAGCCTTTCATAATGTTAGCCTTTCATAACATTAGCCTTTCATAATGTTAGCCTGTCATGTTAGTCTCTCATAACGTTAACCTTTGATAACGTTAGCCTTTCATAGTGTTAGCCTGTGATAACGTTAGCCTTTCATAACATTAGCCTTTCATAATGTTAGCCTTTCATAATGTTAGCCTTTGATAACATTAGCCTGCGGATTTCCCTCCCAACAAATCACAGCCTGATAATCACCTATAAATAAATAAATAATGACAACTCCAAATGTTTCTCTTTGTTTTAGTGTAAAAAAGTAAAATTATATGAAAATGTTTACATTTACAAACGATCGTTTCACAAAAAATGTGAAAAACCTTAACAAATACAAACCTGTAACGTCTAAGAGGAGTGGAATTTTACCAATATTCTGTCTGTTCTTAAATGTTTGGTGTGTTTGTAGATCCACTGGGATCTGTGAGTGCTAATGCACTTGTGTAAATGATAAACTGAGGCATATTATAGTTAGACTTGCACTTATTTTAGATTGTCTGTGGTTGTTCATGTGATGAAGGATATTTTATTTAATTTATCATTTTCATAATGTAATTTTATTTTTTTCATTGTTCTTATTTTACTGGTCCACCCATGGGACAGTGACAGTAATTCTTATCCTTTATTTGACGATGCATCATTTGTTTGTGTGGTTATGTAACGTGTGTTGTTCTTGACATATGTTAACATTGTCTGACTGCATTTTTAACTAACTTTCGTAAATGTTACACGCTGTTACAACTGGAGCAGAAGGGAAGCATCAGGATTTCAGTGGAAAATCTGACTCCAAACCACTGCATAGAAACCAGTATAAAGGCTGTTCTTACAGATATGCCTTTAACCCTTTCATGCAACCCTGGCTTCGAGTCTGGTATCGACCAACTCTATATGTAAAGTGTCATGAGACAACTTTTGTTATGATTTGGCGCTATATAAATAAAATTTGATATGATTTGATGCATAGTGGTGACTCCAGTGGACAGCTATTCTCCAACTGTTCTCTTGTATATTCATGGATTTTGTTTTAGTTTCATATCTGCCGACACATTGGACACTTATGCACCATCCCATACACTGCCGCTAATAACATTACTGTAACTTTGCCATTCTTGATAAAACCTGATCTAACATGTTTGAGTGTAAATCAATAGCTTGTTACTGTTATTAGACTGTAATTAACAACAAAACTATTTTTTTTCCGCATATTATCTCCATGAAGTGAGTAATAACTAGTATTAGAGTTTGTTAAAATGTGAGAAAACATCAGATTAACAGCAATAAACTATTTTTATTTCATAGTTTTCACACAGTATATCAGTAAATACTTGTTTCTTCGCGTCTTCGGTGTCCAGTTTAGTGGACGTTTTTGCAACTCTATGGAAAATAGCTTTATAAAAAATGCCTAAAGAGGAATAAAAACACTCAGGAAAAAAAAAAATCTTGATTAAGGTTCTCATAATTCATGCATGAAAGGGTTAATACTTCTGTAGCACAAGTGTCAAACATGCGGCCCGGGGACCAAAAGTTGAAGTTGCAAAGTGCAAGTTAGGGCATCAAACTCAAAAATAATATCATAATAACCAATAAATAATGACAACACCAATTTTTTCTCTTTGATTTAGTGCAAAAAAACATTAAATTATGAAAATATTTACATTAACAAACTATCCTTTAACAATAAAATGTGAATAACCTGAACAAACATGAACAACCTGAAATGTCTAAAGAAAATTCAGTGCAATTTCAACAATATTCTGCCTGTTACAAAAAAATGTGTGCCTTTGTAGATCTGATCTGTAATGCACGTGTATAAATGATAAGTTAAGGCATAATATTGAAAAAATTGTACTTATGTTTTTTAACAAATTTCCTCATTTTCAGATTATTCACATCCTTTGTTTGGATTTTTTGTAAATGTAAATATTGGCATAGTTGAAAGTCATTTTTTGTACTAAATCAGTTTGGAGTTTTCATTATGTATTGGCTGCTGGGATGCTATTGGATGCTGTTATTTTACTGGTACTGGTCCGGCCCACTTCAGATTAAATTGGGCTGAATGTGGCCCCCAGAGGAAAATGAGTTCGACCCCCCTGTTCTATAGGACTGAATAACTGCTGGGATGTGCTGGTGTGTGCTTGTGTGTGCAGTTCCAGGGAACTTGGGGAACCGTCTGGAAGCTAAACTCAACAAACCCCAGCTGGTCCACTGGATGTGCTACAAAACCACGTCCACCTGGTTCCCCCTGTGGATCGACCTCAACATGTTCATGCCCATCGGTGTGGACTGTTGGATCGATAACATCAGGTACCATCTCTGTCCTCCGTCTGCACAACCTTTCACCTTCAAATGCAGCGCTGGGACTTGTTCTCTTTTCTTTTGCTCCACACGTTCGCTTGCTTTGCTGACGTTGCTACACATTTTGGACGGAGGAGACATGAAGACGATGTTGAGTTTAAGGATAAGAGTTTTTATTTTCCCTTCAGTGTTGGGGAGAATTAACCTCCTCAGATTCAGCTATGGGTTTTCTGTCCAAATACTTCATTTATGTTTAATTGTCAGTAATTTAATCTCGTTTTATTTATTTATTTATTTTTTACAGTATTAAACTTTAAATTAACAGTTTAATCTCATAAATAGAAAAGAAATATTTGTGAAATTACGATACAATTGCAAATGTATTTTAACTGTGTTTTTCTGTGAAAAAAGAAAAAATTCTTTTAAAAATGGAAATTTTATGGTTCTTCACAGTTAGTTTTTTCATGTTATTTTACATTTGACATGTAAAATCACAGTCTGTTTTTGTAACTTCATTGATATCTTCCTGTATCTTAAAAATACAGGAAAAATCTGTAAAATAAACTGTGAAAATTCTGTTAAATTACAGAATTTTTTTTACAGTGCAGCTGTGGGTTTAATGTCCACATTTGTGAGCAAGAGTTTCACAACTTTATACAAAAAAAAAAAAAAAGAAAAGAGAACTGTCCACCACAAAGGACATTCCATAAAAATTTAGAAAACTGCATCTGAAAAAACTGTTGCATCAGGATGTTTCCAATATAGGCACTGATTTAATAAAAAACAACAACAGCTGGTACTGTGCTGACATTTCCTGGGTCTGAGGAGGATAAACTACGTGGAGTTCAACTACATTTTGCTGTAATTTGCTGGTAGTTAAATTACATTCATATTTTGTGCTGCGTCAAGTAGTTCCAGTACTTTTAGGGTCATTTTTTCTAGTTCAACTACTCAATTTGCAAACTACAATTTTGGGCAACAACATAAAATTAAGTTTTTGGGGTTTTTTTAGATTTATTTTTTGCAATATAAATTGTATTTCAACATTGAACCCAGTCCCCTTTTCTTTACTTCTCAACGTGTTTTTTTTTTTTTTTTTTATAATATTTTATTTAGAACAGCACCGTTTACATTACAAATAGGGCTGTAAGAAAATATCAGTTCTGCAATATATCACGATATTTCATTTCCCAATACTGTATCGATATTAAAAAGTACTGTATCGATATCTTTAGGTATTTATTCAAATGCAGATATTGTGGAGGTTCATTTGAGTTTTTTTGTTTTTCTTTTTTGTTTATATTTTATTTATTATTATTTAACACTCTTGTATTTTATTATTTTATGTATGTTAGTTGTGAACTAATAGAATCTGAACATTTGAACAGGATCCTAAACTGGAATGTCTGTAAAACAGAATTTCAGTTTGAACACAGGAACATTCTGTGATAGAACATTAGACCCTGTTCTGATCAAATAAAAATGTGTTTTGTATTTGTGCAGATTTCTGCTGTAATTCAATTCTTCCAGGAAATAACCATTTTAAAAACAGAAACAAACAAAAAATTGCCTTTTTAACAGTATCATGATATATCGTGATATATCGTATGGTGATCCTATTGTTGTGATTAGTATCGTACCGTCAGGTTCTTGCCGAACACAGCCCTCATCAGATCTACACTGTTTCTTTTAAGCTTAAAGTTTTTATCTGTTTTATCTGTTTCCTTTTTTCCTCATGCCTATACTGTTTGTTGCTTCCCTGCTGTAATACTTTGACTGTTTTATGTAAAGTACTCTGAATTGTGCTTCATAAATAAACCTGCTTTGCTTTCCTGCTTTCCTTCAGAAGAATTTGGCTGAAGGTCCAGTCCAAAATATTCCAATCACATTAGTTGTAGCTGAAGCAGAATGACCTGAATGTCTGTCCGTCTGTGTCCGTGTGCGTGTCTCAGACTTGTTTACAACAGGACGACTCGGCGCTCGTCCAACTCCCCAGGGGTGCAGGTCCGGGTGCCAGGCTTCGGACAGACCTATCCCATCGAGTTTCTAGACGGCAGCAAACTGGTTGGTGAGAGAAACACAATGAGTACTGGGATAGCTCTGGGTTTGGGGACGAGTAGATTCAGTCAATATCCATGAGGGATGGAACCATATGAGAATGTCATATCACAGTTATTGTGACCAAAATTATCACAGTTATCATTATTATCACGGTATTGTTGAAATTGTGCTCAAAATGTTCAGGAAGTACTGATACACACACTGAAAGAATTTAACCAAGTTGTATTTTAAAAAAAACCCAAAAAAACAAATAAAACAAATAAAATAATTAGCACAATGTCCCTTCTGTGTCAGAAACATTCCAATATTAACCCTTAGTGGTCTGAGTCTATTCTGTCTGTTTTTCAGTCCTTTTGATTTGGCCTTTATATACTATAGAAACAAATGTTTACTATACCCATGTTTGGGATCTGTTTTTTCAGCACAACTTCATCTATATCATCTGTCTATTATTTTTTCACTTTAACCTACTATAAAAACATAAAAGGACAGAAAACACACAAAAAATATAAAATCTGATTTGAAAAATGTATATAATTTATTGCATAAATAACACACAGATACTTAACGAACCTTTTCAAAGACTTTAAAAGTGAATATTGGTTCCAGATATTAGGTATAGAAAATTAAAAATGTAATAGTAACTGCACTTTAGAAATAAAACTTTTTAGTTATTTATAAGTAACTTTTTTTGGGGGGGGGCGTATTGTTGTTTTTTTATATCAGTATTTTATTATTTTTATTAGTAATTCATACTATTTACTAAATGCTGCTGACACTCGGGGACCTGAGTACAATGTTTCCTTTCTGTGTTTTCCATATGCAGAAATGACAAATAAATTTGAATCTGAATCGAATAAATTAAAACTATATTTAAATGTTAGACATAAAAGCAGATCTTTACATAAAAGCAGATCTTTACATAGGCGTTCTCTCTTTTCACTTTAACCTTCAATATCAACACAAAAGGACAAAAAAAACACAAAAAAAATATAAAATCCAATTTGAAAAATGTATATAATTTATTGCATAAATAACACACAGATGCTTAACGAACCTTTTCACAGACTTTAAAAGTGAATATTGGTTCCAAATATTAGTTATAGAAAATTAAAATTGTAATAAATTAAAACTATATTCAAATATTTGACATAAAAGCAGATCTTCACATATGTGTTTTCTCCCGTAAAAATGCGGTAATCAAACACGGTTATCATGAGAATTAGAATTTAAACGGTAATACTAACCGTCTGCAATTTTACCGCCGTTTATTGTTATACCGGTAATGGTTCCATCCCTAATATCCATTCATATCTCTGAAATAAAACACATGGTGAAGTTCTTTTTAGTGCGTGTGTTCACCTCCATCTGCTGTTTGTGTGTTTCGTAGGTTATTTCCACACCATGGTGGAGCATTTGGTCAGTGTGGGCTACACCCGCAACGAGACGGTCCGAGGAGCGCCCTACGACTGGAGATTAGCCCCGAGTACGAAGAGAAAACATGACCAACACACTGGTTATAATGTTGAGTCATACTTTGTTCAGTTCACATTTATTTACAAATCCTTTAAAATACGTATACAAGTCATATTCATAATTTCCAGCAAGATATGATTGTGTAGAACGGGGAACCCCAGAAGGTATCCATAGACATTAAGCAAAACAATACAATTTATCATGAAAACAATCCCTATTTCTAACTAGGGATGTAACGATTTTCAGAAAACAGTATCTCGTTAATTCAGAAAAACAGAGCCGAATTTTTTTTAAACTTATTTTTTGTTGTAATTATGAGATAATTATCTCATTAATTCAGAAAAACAGAGCCGAATTAATTTTTTCATGTGAATGCAATACGCTTCCGTAAAGAATAGATAAAAACCTAAATAAAAGAATAAATACAGGCATAGATTAGAAGACATAGAACAACTGTAAAACAAAATAATTTTTTAAATAAATAAATAAATAAAAATACAGAAGAATAGATGAAAACCTGAATAAAAGAATAAAATACAAGAATAGATTAAAAGACATAGAACTGTAAAAATCAAATTAAAAATTAAAAATTGAAAATTAAAAATAAATAACTGAATAAATAAATAGATAAATAAATAAATAAATAAATAAAAATACAGAAGAATAGATCAAACCTAAGTAAAAAAATAGAATACAAGAATAGATTAAAACATAAAAAGCTGTACAATTTAAAAACAACAACGAATAAGAACAATAAACCAATGCCAAATCAAACACTTGAATAAAAATAAAACATTCAGTCATCTCGTGGTTCTAAAATCCCGTCAGTGTGTCCATCCTTTGTGTTTTGTCTGTTTTCTGCTGCCAGATGAAAACCCAGAGTACTTCACCATGCTGCAGGAGCTGGTGCAGGACATGTACGAGCAGTACCAGGAGCCCGTCTACCTGCTGGGACACAGCATGGGCTGCCACTACGTCCTCTACTTCCTCAACCACCAGCCTCAGGCCTGGAAGGACAGATACATCCGAGGATTCATCTCCCTGGGGGCGCCATGGGGGGGCGCTGTCAAAACACTCAGAGTCATGGCTTCAGGTAACGGCAGCAAACAAAGATTAAAAAAAAAAAACAAAACAAAAAAAAACAGGGTCATGGAGTCATTTAAATCATACACAAGAAAAAAAAACTGTTTAACTCCGACCATAAATTTGTAAAATTAAAACAAACAACAATGGACGACTGTGATATTAGAAGCCAAGAAGAGGAGTCAAAGGCTAGAATGAATAAATGAAAATGTAATTGTTTTTTAAAGGTTGTTAATGCATAGATTCTGTGTAAATAACCACCATCTTATTTTTTGTAGGTGAAAATGACGGCATCCCCATGATTTCCAACATTAAGATCCGTGAAGAGCAGAGGATGACGACCACCAACCCCTGGATGCTGCCGTCGGAGGAGGCCTGGTCCAAAGACCACGTCTTCATCTCTACTCCGACCTTTAACTACACCAACAGGGACTACGAGCGCTTCTTCAAGGACATCGACTTTGAGGACGGCTGGTAATTTGGAACTTTAATCTTAATAAACGGCCGAGTTTTAGAGGAAAACCACGTCAAAAAAGGAATACCCGTGATAAGAATTAACTTTTTAAGTGATAGAATTAACCCTTAAACGCCAAATGTATCATATTTGATACATGAGTCTTGAAGCCCTCTACATCACAGGTGTCAAACATGCGGCCTGAGGGCCAAATCTGGCCCGCCAAAGGGTCCAATCCGGCCTGCAGGATGAATTTGCAAAGTGTAAGTTAGGGCATCGAACTCAAAAATAGTATCATAATAACCTATAAATAATGACAACACCATTTTTTTTTCTCTTTGATTTAGTGCAAAAAACATTGAATTATGAAAATATTTACATTAAGAAACTATCCTTTAACAATAAAATGTGAATAACCTGAACAAACATGAACAACCTCGAATGTCTAAAGAAAATGAAGTGCAATTTTAACAGTATTCTGCCTGTTACTAAATGTTTTGTGCCTTTGTAGATCTGATCTGTAATGCACATGTATAAATGATAAGTCGAGGCAGAATATTGATAAAATTGCACTTATATTTCTAAACAAATTTAATTTTTCAGGTTATTCACATCCTTTTTGTTTGGATAGTTTGTAAATGTCTCTTGTGTGTTTTCTTTTTTCTGTATTTTTCCTCTGTATTTGTTCTTTGATTGCCATTTAGTATGTTTATACTTTTATACTTTTATACTATTATGTTTAGTATGTAGTCTGTTTACCAGTTTGACGTGTGTTCGTCCCTTGGCTGCTTATTGTAAAGCATCTGAGTACTTAGAAAAGCGCAATATAAAACCGATGTAGTATTATTATTATTATTATTATTATTATTATTATTATTATTATTAAGTGTAAATATTGGCATAATTGAATGTTATTTTTTGCACTTAAAACAATTTGGAGTTGTCATTATTTATTGGTTAACATGCTATTATTTGACTGGTCCAGCCCACTTCAGATTAAATTGGGCTGAATGTGGTCCCCGGAAGAAAATGAGTTTGACAGCCCTGCTCTACATGATCAGTGTGATATTTTTTGTCTTGTAAAACCTGACGTATACAATTAGATCCATGCAATACACAGATAATCCACCAGGGGGAGGAGTTTATTCACCAGAGGCCTTCAGTGACACTACAAGACTGTCATTAATGAGGAAGGAGGAAGAACTGGGAGCATTTAGAAAAGAAATTAACTATTTATTAGACATGTTTGTGTTATATGATGTTTTTGTTTGTTCAAAAATAAAATATTTGAGCACTGAGACCTGATGGATCAAATATGATACAAAACTGAAACTCATACATGGAAAAACTAGAAAAGCACTTGGAGAGCGCAGACCTCCACCACGGCAGATTGGAATAGTTTTGTTTTCAGACACGTTCCTCTTTTTATTCCTATTTATTTACACACATCAGTATCACCTTTGATCAAGTGCAATGATTACAGTGAGTCCCAGTTCCACTTTAGAGAGAGATAGAAATAGATAGATACTTTATTAATCCTGAGGGAAATTCAAGTATTCAGCAGCTTTGCATACAGCACAAGACAAAACACAGACAGACCAACACAAAACAAAACAAAAAAAACAGTGGGTTAGTACCAGGTTGACATGAAGGTTAGTATATTTACTCTAAAATACACTTGCTAAAGCATTTCCTCTAGAAGAGCTTCCTGTACAGTACTGTAAATACAGACTTCTGATTGTATTTACACAGTTCAGGGCAGTGATCAAAAGTGAAAAAGTGATTGAAGTCATCTGCGGTGGTTTGATCTATCAGGTGATATATCTATCAGGAATAAATCACATCGTCACAATCATTTCATGTGAGGAGATAAAAACATTGTATTCTGACTGAATGGGCACCGGTGTAGTTAAAGGTGTCAGAAGGGTTATGTCAGTGTTTTTCAGCCTTGGGGTCGCCTGGAATTCAAATGGGGTCGCCTGAAATTTCCAGTAATTGATTAAAAAATAAATAAATAAAAAATTACTAATAAAAAATCTATGGTGAGTTGAGAGAGACAGTCACAATCCATAAAAGACTGTAGCACTGTGGTTCTGTTCATCTGTGGTTCTGTTCATCTGTGGTTCTGTTTCTGTGTCACATGTTCACTGTGGTCAGTTTCAGATGCTGCAGCTCTTTCATAATTCATAGTTTCAGTTCTTGTTTGTTCAGTATTAATTGTCAGCCTTTATTAAAAAAAAAAAAAAAAAAAAAAAAAAATTGTTTTTAATTAAAAAAAAAAAAATTATTAAAAAAATTAAAAAAAAAAAAAAATTTAAGTTAAAAAAAATAAAAATAAATAATAATAATAATACTTGTCCTCCTTGTAAATCACAGCTGGACTGACTGGACATATCCTGACCAAGGAAACTAAAGTTCTCCCTTTGTGCAGAATCCACACCTGGCTTTTCTGCCTCTGTTCACAATAATATAGATTATTTAGACTAAATGTTCTCTAAAATTACCGTTTATTTGCAGCATAGAATACCAAAGCATTACATGATCAAAAACAAATTAATTTTAGTAAAAAATGTCTGGGGTCAGGAGCCAGAAAAGGTTGGAACCAGTGGTTTATGTCCTTGTGCTTCTTCATTTCATGAACTCCATGTGGTCCTGTTTCTTCCAGGCACATGTGGGAGGACACCAAGAACCTGACCGGAGAACTCCAGCCTCCCGGTGTGGAGGTCTGGTGCATGTACGGCGTAGGACTTCCCACTCCGGTAACGTACATTTATGACAAGGGCTATCCCAACACGGACCCGGTGGACTTTGTTTACGCCGACGGGGACGACACGGTGGACAGTTTCAGCATGAGCCTGTGCAAACGCTGGGGGGGGCAGCAGGAGCAGCCGGTCCACGTCACAGAGTACAGGGGGATGCCTCACCTGGACATAGTGTTCCACGATAAAGTCCTCCAGCAAATCCAGAACATTCTAGACGGCAAATCAGAAACGCCCAGTGAGATCGACATCAGATTTGACACTTAATAACAGACGCCGGCACGGAACACTTTCAGAAACACAAACACATGGAATGCTGTCGGTCAGCTTTACTATCACATCATCTAATGCTCCAGGTGCAACTCCTCCAAACTAATCTAGGAAGCAACCTAAAACCCTAGAGCACAGGTGTCAAAGATGCGGCCCGGGGGCCAAATCTGGCCCTCTAAAGGGTCTATTCCGGCCCTGCAGGATGAAAGTGCAGAAATGAACTTGAACAGTCCGTGTTGTCCAGATCCTTTTGGTTCAGGTTCCACATACAGACCAATGTGATCTCCAGTCAAAAGAACAACACAATAACCCAGAAATAATGAAACTACAAATTTTCTGTGTGAAAAAAAATTTAAGTGGAAAAAAAATAACATTACACTGTGAAAATATAAACATTTTCAAAACTATTCTTTCACAATAAAATGCAAATAAATACATTAATAAAAACAAAGATGAACAACCTGAAATGTGGAATTGTAACAATATTCTGCCTGTTCCTAAATGTTTGGTGCATTTATGGATCCATTGTGATCTGGAGTTGTGCTAATAATAATAACAGATGGAATATTGTACAAATTGTTCAAATTTTAGTTCCAAAGTCCTAAAATTTGAACAATATTCTGCCTGTTACCAAATGTTTATGGAACATTGTGTGTAAATGTACATGTAGAAATAATAAGTCCAGGCAGAATATTGTTAAAATTGCACAAATTTTTCTAATGAAATGTCTGTTTTTTCAGGTTATTCCCATCTTTTTTTTTTTTTTTTTTAAAAATGTAAATATTTTCATAATTTAATTGGGGTTTTTTTTGTACTAAAACAAAAAGGAAAAACTTGGAGTTGTCATTATTTATAGGTTAAGTCATTATTTTACTGGTCTGGCCCGCTGCAGATCAAATTGGACTGAATATGGAACTGAACCAAAATGAGTTTGACACCTGTGCCCTAGAGCATAATAACCATGACCATGTTTTCTAAACTGAAGGCAGATGACACCAAGTCGAGATAAATTCAACCTTGTATACGTGCCAGTAATTAAAAAAGAAAATTACATTGTTATCCACAGTAATTAATAACCCCAATAAGTAACAGAGATGGTTTAAGATGCTTCATTTAATGTCAAAATCTGGGTTTTTGTTAAGTTTTGATGATTGACCATAACTCAAGCAGCGCTATGTCTCATCTAAACTGACAATAGACTGTTCTATAAGTTATTTACTGGGTCTTTTCCAGAGCTAACAGACATGAATTTCCCCATGGGATTCAAACTCCATCAGAATCTGAATCTTTGAGGGCACAGTCATTGACATAATCTCATCCATCACCACTGAATGCCTAAACTTAATTCCAATTGTTGCCCTAAACTAAGTCCAAATCCTTAAAAACCTATTGGATCAGCTGAAAATGTCTGCACAAACATTGGAAAACGCGAAATAAATTGTATGGACATATGTCCTTAATAGTAATGAATAATGTTAGGAGTTATATTTGTTAATATTTCCTCTAGGGTGTGTATGTAATCAATGTAGAAACCTTTCCTGTAGCCTTTATATTGTGTATATCATAGTTTTTAGATAGGGTAGGTATGAAAAGTGCCTGTTTAACTGTTTCTTAGCTGTAGTAGGATTGTTTAAGTGGATATAAATACTGATGCTGTTATTTTATACTGTTGTGTAAATATGGCAACACAAAATAAAGCATTTTGTCGCAAATGATCGTCAGCATCGACTCTGTTTGATTGGTTTGACTGTATCTGACATCGATTATGCGTGTCTTTTGAATGCTGAAGCCGAAGTATCAATTGCTTTGTGATCGACTGTGAGCCTCAAATACTGGAAACAGTTAATGAAACTATCTGCATGTAATAGTTGGATTGGGGAGGTACTAAGCGGGCCTGTTTTTACTATTTCGTAGTTACAGTAGGATCGTTTAAGTACGTATAAATACCTATGTTGTTATTTTATTCTGTCGTGTAAATATGGCAGCAAAAATTGATTGATTGATTGATTGATTATTATACAAAGTACAATAAGGACATGAAAAGTACAATGCAATATTAATATAATAACATGAACAGAACAGAACAGAACAGACATAACACAGCCAGGGGACAAAACATGCAAACTATATATGTATATATATATATATATATATATATATATATATATATATATATATATATATATATATATATATATATATATATATATATATATGTGTATATATATATATATATATATATATATATATATATATATATATATATATATATATATATATATACTACACAAAGTTCGTAACTGTTACATAAATCAGTGGTTTTGATAGCTTTTTTATTTTAGAGTACTGGATATTTGTAAGCTCAATTTTCAAAATTAAAAAGTAAGGTTTGAGATTTGAGAATTTGGATTTGTGAATGTGGTATTTTGCAAAAAAAAAAAAAAAAAAAAAAGAACTAGAATGATGATGTAATATTGATCTGATTTGTTAGCAGGATGTGAAAAGATACCAAACAATATTTTTGAATAAGTAAAAGAAAAATCAGAAACAATATTTTGACAAATAGAAAAACAGACATCCTACCAGAAAATATTTGAGAAGGGACAGGACCAAAACAGATGATGTACATTTTCTTCTGATTATATGGCAGCAAAATATAAAGCATTTTGCCACAAACGACTGTGTGGGTTTGATTTGTTCGACTCTATCTGAGATCCATTCCATCTGTCTTGATCGCTGTCTGAAGTCTGAGGTATCGATTACTCTGTGATCGACTGTGAACCTCGTGATCGTCACCGTGTTCCGCCCTGATAACAACAACATTCATGTTTAGGAAACTACTCAGAGAGCCCTGACAGCCCGTCGAAGACATCCTGTCTGCCGAAAAACACACACATATCATGACTTTTTGGCTATGAGACATCCAGAGCCATGGCGGGTCGGTACCGGATAGCCGCCCAGTCTTCGCCGCTCCTGGTCGGCTTGTTGCTGTTGCTGTTGTCCGCCCGGAGCGATGGAAGACCGATGGAGAAATGCACCGACGACAAGTCCTGTCAGCCCCCCAAACCCCCGGTGGTCCTCAGTAAGTATCTCCTAAAGTCTTAATCAGTATTTTTACTTTTTTAAAAATGGAAAATAACCGCCACGTCCAAAGCCAGTGGACAGCTAGCATGGACCCAGGCCAGAGTCCGCTTCCATTGGAACACTTTTTACAGGAATTCGCCTCTTGTAAACGTTCCACGAAGCAAAATAAAAAGATTTAAAGCTTTAAAGAATAATACGTTTGTTGTATTCAATTCGGCTGGGAAATAGTCTGAATATGAATGTATTTAATTCTTTTTATTATGGGTTTATTTATTCTTCTGTATAGCACTTCTGTCTTTTTTGTGCAGTTTCTAGGTCTTTAAATCTGTTCTGTATTTTATTCTTCTATTTTGGTTTTAATTATTCTTCTGTACAGCATTTTGGCCCACTGCAGTTGTTTTAAAGTGCTTTACAAATAAAGTTGGATTGGATATGTAACTTTTGTTGGTAAAATACAGTTAAACTCCAAAACGTTTTAACGTCTGAGCCATTTTACATTTTATATACACCAGATAGCAAGTCTGTGTTCTTTAACTCCTTATTAATTTATGGTAGAATCAAAATCATATCATATTTACTACCCAATTACGTTAACATATATAAAAAAGAATAGTAAAACAAGAAAAAAGAAACTCTTTTTACATATAAACTTACACTTACTTTAGCCCTTTGATGTATGAATTATGGGAACTTTAGTCAATATTTTTTTTCCCTGAATGTTTTTATTCATCTTTAGACATGAAAAAAACCCAATGTAACTGAATTTTTTTTTTAATGAACCTATTTTTTATGGAGTTACACAAATGTCCACTTAGCTGGACACTATGTTTTTCATTTCTGAAGCAAAGAAACATGCATTTAAAACACAATATCAAAAATAAAACACTGTGTGAAAACTATGAAATAAAAACATTTTTAATGCAGCTAATGTGATGTTTTCTCACATTTTAACATACTCTAATACTTGTTATTACTCACTTCATGGAGATAATATGCAAAAAAAAAAAAAAAAAAAACAGAAAATTGTTAAATACAGTTTAATAACAACCAGCAGTTGATTTCCACTCAAACATGTCAGTGTAGATCAGGTTTATCAAGAACAGCAGAGTTACAGTAATGGGGCTGATATGGAACTAAAACAACAAAACCCATGAATATATAAGAGAACAGCTGGAGAAGAACTGTCCACTGGAGTGACCACTGGAGTGTCCACTGGAGTGACCACTGTGCATGAAAGGGTTAACTTAACTTCAACTTACATATATACATAAAGGTACAGTGTCAGCTTCTATACAGGTAGAGTCCATAGAAGAGGAAGAAGTGTAATTTACGAGGATTGTATTTGAACTGAATGTCACAAATTCCACAAACACATTCACTTGTAAATTTTCTTCATATTTTTATTATATCTCGACATATTGTGCTCATTAAATCTCAGTCTGACTACTGACTAGACTCAGTTTTGTTGCTGTCTGTATACAGTCCACAGCGTTGCTCAACCATAGCTGTGTGTGTGTGTGTGTGTGTGTGTGTGTGTGTGTGTGTGTGTGTGTTAAGTACTGTTTACTCCCTGATCATATGACTGAGCTGGAACACAGCATGACCCTCCAGAACCAGAGCCAGTCAGGTTCTCAGGCTTCTCGGGGAGTCCCATCCACTTTAATCATAGCGTATTGTGGGACGGCTTTATGTGAACTCCAGTCCAGTAGAACAGCTTTATCTCACACCCATTGTTAGTGTAGATTTGTGTGAATTCAGAGGCTGGGACTATCTACATGAGTGTATGATAAGAGCCGGTGTCGATGACCTTCTGTCTGTTTGGACACGTGTTCCTCTCCACGTGTTCCTATAATTTACTATGACGTCATTTGCATCAGTTATTTGGACTCTAATTACATCTATAAATTATATATCCGGCAATAAGACATCAGTGCCAGGTATGATTATCAGCTCCTGGACTTTTCAAGCTTTTGTTTATTTTTTCTGACAATGAGCCTCTCTATCATTTTCGGTGCACTTATGGGGCTGTGTATCAGCAAGAATCTGGTGATACGATACAAATCACAATACTAGGATCACGATACAATATATCACGATGTATCATGATACTGTTAAAAAGGCAAAAAAAATTTTTGTTTCTTTTTTTTTTTTAAGATTAATTCCTGGAAGAATTGAATTACACCAGAAATATGTACAAATACTAAACACATTTTTATGTAATCAGAACAGGATCTAATGTAATATCACAATTTTTTTCCAATTCTCCTAGTTTCCAAAGGAACTACCATCTGCCTCTCAGACAGTAAAAAGTGCTTTTAGGATGCTTCAAATAACCATTACTTAGTAAAACAGTGTTAAATAATAATAAATAAGATATAAACAATACAGAAAAACAAACAAAAATGAACCTCCGCCATATTTGCATTTGAATAAATACCTAAAAATATCGATACAGTACTTTCTAATATTGATACAGTATTGTGAAATGAAATATTGCAATATATAGCGGAACTGATATTTTCTTACAGCCCTATGCACTAACATGCCTGTTACTCAAATGTTTGATGAAGTTTATTGTAAACTAGGGATGTAACAATTACCAGTACAACGATAAACCACGGTAAAATTGCAGACGGTTAGTAAATTAAATTCTAATTATCATGATAACCGTGTTTGATTACTGCACTTTTCCAGAGAAAACGCTGATGTAAAGATCTGCTTTTATGTCAGATATTTGAGTATAGTTTTAATTTATTACAATTTTCATTTTCTATACCTAATATTTGGAACCAATATTCACTTTTAAAGTCTTTGAAAACGTTCGTTAAGCATCTGTGTGTTATTTATGCAATAAATTATATACATTTTTCAAATTGGATTTTATTTTTTTTTGTGTGTTTTTTGTCCTTTTGTGTTGATATAGTAGGTTAAAGTGGAAAAAAAAATAGACAGTTGATATAGATGAAGTTGTGCTGAAAAAACAGATCCCAAACATGGGTATAGTAAACATTTGTTTATATAGTATATAAAGGCAAAATCAAAAGGACTGAAAAATGGATGAAATAGACTCAGACCACTAAGGGTTAATATTTGAACGTTTCTGACACAGAAAGTGCATTGTACCAATTATTTTAATTGTTTTTTTTGTTTTTTTGTCTTCAAAATACAACTTGGTTAAATTATTTCAGTGTGTGTATTAGTACTTTTTGAACATTTTGAGCACAATTTCAATAATACCGCAATAATACGAGGGCTGTTCAATAAGTTCATGGCCTCACCCAGAAATACTGGTTGTTATAATACAGGATGTTACATTCTTTCGTGATGGGATAGTGATGCTTGAACATCGATGGACCAAGTGCATTGCTGTAAATGGAGATTATGTTGAAAAATAAAATATAAATTATCAGTCTGTGTTGTTCTGTTCTGGGTGAGGCCATGAACTTATTGAACGGCCCTCGTAATGATAACCATGATAATTTTGGTCACAATAACCGTGATATGAAATTTTTATATCATTACATCCCCACTATAAACTCACCTGTTAGCACTTGTGTTCCATTTTGTCCAAATATGGTCACTTCTAGCTGCAGAACATAACAACATGGTAACACAGTAGTCCTCTAAAACAACAGTCCAAAGGTCAGCAGCTCATGTCACAGTCGCTCCATTCACCTCTTGCATACAGATTTGTTTCCTTTTTAAAACCACATGAGTATTATTCTGTTGTGAACATTGCTGCTATTACTCTAGAATGTTAGAAATTACTTCCCAGAAAATCCTAATGATTCATTTGATATTAACCCATGAAGACTGAGTGCTACTTCTGTGTCAGTTCTCAGGGCAGTTCACGTTTATTTGTATAACCCATTTCATGTCCAGGACAATTCAAAGTGCTTTACGGAAAACATAAAAGCATCACAGGAGAGGCATAAAAATACATTTGAGATGAGAGAAAGTTAAAATATAAAAACGTTACAACTAAAATAGACACAAATTGTGATTTTAAAGTTCATTTAAAAGACATTATTTAACAGTTTAGGGGAAAGCTGCAGTAA
The DNA here is from genome assembly GCF_902148855.1 of Sphaeramia orbicularis. NCBI lineage: Eukaryota > Metazoa > Chordata > Actinopteri > Kurtiformes > Apogonidae > Sphaeramia > Sphaeramia orbicularis. Next base: position 1,731,335 of record NC_043962.1, read on the forward strand.
ACAGTAATGTTTTCAGGCCTGATTTAATGAATTTATCTCTTCATTTCACCTTTCTTAAGTGATCTGTCACCATTTATCATAATATTATCACCTGTATGTTACGATTTTTTTTCAATGAAAATCATGTATTTTCCTGTATTTAATTAACTGATCATGTTGAAGAAAAAAAAGAGAAAACTGAAGAAAAACAGACTTTTTCTGCAAATATATCAATAACTGAACGTAAAAACAAATATTCTCCATCCACCGTCACTGATCCAACTCCATAGGTTTGACTGGTGAATCAATGTTGTAGAAGATGAGTGTTTCCATGGTAACTACGGAGCCTCTGAACGTCCAAATGGGTCATATCTGATGACCATGAAAAGATGAAGAACTGTATTTAACACCAATTATTTACATGTATTGATAGGATTAATGGTTCAACAGGTATTAAACTGTTCAGATCAGTAGATGGTTTTGGTCGCTGGTGGCTGTTTGGGTCTTTATGGGTTAATAATAATAATAATATTACTGATACTAATACTATAATACTATGTAACTGATGAACTTTTTAGTCTTCTGTGCCTTTTTAAGGTTCTTTATGGAATATTTACAGGCATTTAGGGGGTTATATTTACAGAATTCTTTAGTGGACCTTACCTTACAATGTGTTGTTTATAAGCGCAGAAGGAGCAGGTCTTCTGTTTCTGTCGTATCCCCAAACGGACATTATCTTGTGTTTTTACAGCAGGTGGCGTCCAGCAATAAGGTGCTTCACTGTCACATGATGTGATTTTACCAAAGTTAAAATTTCCTTCATTAAAAAGCAGAAAACAGGAGAAACCAGGAGAGCGCAGACCTCCGCCAAGGCAGAACTAGATGTCACTGTAGCTGCATTAATGTTGTTTCTTTGCAGTACCGGGGGATCTGGGGAACCAGCTGGAGGCCAAGTTGGACAAGCCCAGTGTGGTCCACTACATCTGCTACAAGAAGACCGAGTCCTTCTTCACCCTGTGGCTCAACCTGGAGCAGCTGGTCCCAGTAGCCATCGACTGCTGGATAGACAACATAAGGTTCACATTCTCCTTTTGTTATTAATATTGGTTATTAGTATTGTGTGTAAGGCTGTGTATCGGCAAGAATCTGGCGATACAATACAAATCACAATACTAGGATCACGATACGATATATCATGATTCTGTTAACAAGGCAATTTTTTGTTTGTTTCTTTTTTTAAATGATTATTTCCTTGAAGAACTGAATCACACCAGAAATCTGCACAAATACTAAACACATTTTTATTTGATCACAACAGGATCTAATGTTATATAACAAAATTTTTCTGTGTTCAAACTGAAATTCTGTTTTACAGACATTCCAGTTTCAGATCCTGTTCAAATGTTTGTATTCTATTAGTTCACAACTAACATCAGAACAGGATTTGAGTTCAATTTCAACGAAGGAACGAACATTATTTAATAAAACAGTGTTAAATAAAAATAAATAAAATGGAAACAAACCAGAAAAACAAAAATGAACCTCCACAATATCTGCATTTGAATAAATACCTAAAAATATGGATACAGTACTTTTTAATATCGATACAGTATTGTGAAATGAAATATCGCGATATATTGCAGAACCGATATTTTCTAACACCCCTATACCTGACGCACACTGCACACAGCGATCCACCAATCACAATCGTTCTTAATCAGTTTGCTGAAGCAGGCCACGCCCCCTGCACATGGACTGAGTAGCTAGTAACAACATTGAAAAATGAGCAACGAAGAAGAAAAAATCACCAAAAACAAAGTCTTGGTGCCGAAAAGAAAAGCAACGTCAGTTATCTGGAGTTATTTCAGCTACAAGAAGGACGAAACTGAAACGTGTTCTGTGTCGACACAACGAGAAGAAACAACTAATTTATTTGACCATTTATGTCGGCTCCACACAGCTGTTATATCCCCCTGGGTATTTTTTCATATCGCAGGGTTAAAACAAAATCACAATGTCTTTTTTTTTTTCCAATATCATGCAGCGCCGCTTTGCGTTGAAAGACTGGGACAAAAACATTTATTTCTGATGATCAGCTGCAGGAATCCTGTGTGTTTTTAGCTGCGGAAGTGAGCCACAGGTTAAAGTCGGAACAATCCTACTGTGGGCTGAAATTCCCGGAGGCTTTGTCAATAAAAAGGGGAATGGGCTGATGCATTCACTGACCCGTCTGACTTACTGTGACTGTTATCAGCTTTCACCAAATAAACTCAACCCTTGAACCCTCTATTTGTCAACAAGCTCTAAATTAAAAGAAAAGATCAGATAAAACAGGGTTTCTGAGGGTCTTTAAAAGTGATTAAATAGATTTTGTGAAAATTAAGGCCTTAAATGACATTAAAAAGCATTAAATTCAATGTCTAGAGCAAGGTTCTAATAGTTTTGGATTTTTCATTCAAGTTTAGTTTTATTTAGTTTCATCACAATTAATGCTATATTTTCATGTCACAAATGGACAAGTTCTATTTGAACTGAATTGAGCTGAAAAACAAATCTTCTATTCTTTTGGATTCCCCAGTTTTTCTTCCCAGATTCTCTCCTCCATATCACATGTTTTATTTGTACAGGTTCAGTCTGGAGTATGGTGCTGATCCATCCTGCTTCTGTTCCACCAATACATACATGAAGAATGGCACACAGCACTGTTTACATCAACACTTTTACAATAAGAAGCATTTTTAGACACAAAGAACAATTCTATATTGTTCTTTCCTCTTTAGTCTGATGCTAAACTATCCAATAAATAATAGTGCTCCTAGTTTTTGCACAGGGATCATTAGTGTAAACGCTGACATGGCTGCAGAGCATCAGTATGATGGGATCCACAACAACCATGTCACATCTGTCCACTGACACATTTAGTGTTTTTGTGTCAGCTGGGATTGTTTTAGATCCACAATACCAACATTTATGAAGAAGAGCACAATTAGCAATAGTAAGTCTATAAGTTTATTCCTAATAAAGTACTGGGACTGACCAGAGCATCATGGGTAATGTCACGTCCGTCCACCAGCAAAAGTTTTCACATACACGTGCTATTCCAAATCCAATATTTATGAAAATAGAGCTTCCACTGTCAGAGAATATCAGTAGTCTGTGCACAAATGGATTAGCATTATTTACACACACTTCTATGCATTTATGACAACTGTTTTTTTGTTTGACAAAAATGGCCACTCATTTGACCCCCTAAGGAAATTTTAGCCAATATCTAAAACTATATCTGCAGTTGGACATGGGCATTAAATGTGTTTAAAGTCTATTGACGCTTCAGCACACTTTGGTATTTTTGGTCTTCCAGAAAAGTATACCTGATACTCTACTACAGAATTGAAAGTAACAGCTTTTACTTCTGTAATCGCTCAACACCACCTCCTTCTTAACTGGAAATCCACAACAGCCCATTCCAGCACACGATGGATTAATGAGGTCATGTCCCTTTCAAAAGCAGAGATAATTAGATATTCAAAACGGGGAAACTTGAACCACTTCTACAATAATTGACAACAGTTTATGGATTTATTTGAGACCATGTAATTCCCTTCCCTTTTTATTTATTTATTTGTTTTTATTTTATTTTTTTTTCTTATGTGTATGTGACCAGTTGAATTATTTTATACAGACTATGCCTTAGTATTCTTTTCATGGTATTGTGTCATGGAAGTTTCTAGCACTTTGATGTAACGATTACCGGTATAACGATAAACTGCGGTAAAATTGCAGACGGTTAGTATTAACGTTTAAATTCTAATTCTCATGATAACCGTGATAAGCTGTGCTGAAAAAACAGATCCCAAACATGGGTATAGTAAACTTTTGTTTCTATAGTATATAAAGGCCAAATCAAAAGGACTGAAAAACGAACAAAATAGACTCAGACCACTAAGGGTTAATATTGGAATGTTTCTGCAACAGAAGGGACATTGTGCCAATTATTTTATTTATTTTGGGGTTTTTTTTTTTCAAAATACAACTTGGTTAAATTATTTCAGTGTGTGTATTAGTACTTTTTGAACGTTTTGAGCACAATTTCAACAATACCACAATAATAATAATAATTGTGATAATTTTGGTCACAATAACTGTGATATGAAATTTTAATATTGTTCATATCGCAACACATGACACGAGAAGTCATTTCATAAACATGAACATAAATATGGTGAAAATTTACAGATATATTCATTATTATTCTATCTTACCCTCTATCTCCTACTAAATTAAAAAATGATGTGGTTTCCTGGTGTGTCCACACATACACACACGTTTCTTTTTCTTCTCTTGTTGTAACGTCTGTCAACATCCAGTTTTTAATTCACCTCGCTCTAGTTGCAAAAAAAAGGTCTTTCCATTGCAGTTTTGCGTGATATACCATTTGCTCTACGTCTGAAAAACCACCTCTTGCCAGCGCAAAAACTTTTAATCGAAAAATGACACTTTTGACGAAATTGTTTTTCCATTAGGTAAATTTTTATGTACAAGTTATATTCGAGCAATTTGAGGGACAATGGAAAAGAGACTCCTGTTATTTGTTCTTAAAAATATGCAAATCTAAATCTAATGGTGTATACAAACATGGTTAATGTTGACATCAGTGTGCCCTGGTATATGGAAGCACCTTTGTTTCTCTTGTATACACTTCAATAAAAAAATAATATGAAACAAAAAAAAAAAGTTTAAAGTGGCATTAAAAAGAGCATTAAAAAGTGTTAAATTAGATTTGCTGATACCTGCAGAAACCCTGTAGTAACCCTTATGTCTTCATCATCTGCCCACTAACGACGTGTGTGTTGGTCTGTTTTATGCATTTTGTCCTTTTAATTTTCCATATTTACCGTTCTGAAACAAACTGTTAATGTGCAAATTGTAGAAAAGGGATCTAGAAGAATTAAAGGATACAGACCACTCCTACTAACACTTATTACTAACATGTGCAGGTGTTGGAAAATGACAAACTAACCATGTTCTGTCAGGCCACTATGAGAATCAGAATAATTCGGTATGGTGCTGAAAATGTATAAAAACAGAAAGCAGTGATTTCTAATTTTACTTTGACACTGTGAACACTATATATTTAATGTTTGGGTGGCAGCAGAATATTGTCTGTAACTAAAAACAAGTTAAAGTAAATTCAGAAGTTTCTGTTTTCTGTTTTTTTTATGATTTTTCAATGCTTTTCTGTAGTATTTTAACCATGATTAGTGACCGTTTTAACAGGTTTATCTACAGGAATTCTGTCTTACACGTAGAAGTAAATAAATAAATGTTCTTTTCTTATGTTAGCTATTGCTCATGACATGTAAGTGGTCAGATAGAGCCGTGAACAGGATATTGTTTGAGATAACGAAGTGGTTACAACACATATCAAACAAAAAATACTTCAAATGTAAGAATGTTAATATTGGTTCTGATAATCGCTCATGTCCAATAACGGATCTGTCCTCTGACCAAACGTTTATTTTGTGTTTGAATTAATAGAACCCAATGCACATTATAATATTATAAGACTTAGGTGTAACCTGCAATAATGATATGGTTTTTGCATGAACAAACAATCCTATAAATGTTCACTTCCCTTTTAACAACTTAAGTGGTATTTTTAAAAACGCACAATTGAGGAAGTTTTCTTAAAAACCCAAAATAGTGGTGTTTAATAGGTTGGATAAACTGGGAAATGGATCTTCTGCCTTTTTAGACGTGTCATAAATGTAATGTGTCATCAGGGTGTAAATGAACGACCACAAAAAGCCACTTTACACAGTGACAAGTAACATGTAAATTAAGATAATCAGAAATAATTAATATTCCAAAAACAGGATGTAAAAATCTCATCTCAAATGTCACAGAGTTACTGATGCTTTGACACTTATTTATAGGGATGTAACAATTACCGGTATAGTGATAAGCTGCGGTAAAATTTCCTACCGTTTAAATTCTAATTATCATGACAACCGTGTTCGATTACCGCACTTTGAAAATCACAGTGATACTGCTCATTTCCTGGAGAAGCAGATCACCCTAAACATGTTTTAAAATCCTCATTCTTTCAGCATATTTACATTCATTGTTCATTAAACACTTCAGGAAAATATGATTGTGTTTCACCTTCTGTTTGTGCGTACAGTGGTGTATATGTGTGACACTGTGAATGATGTGATTTGGAAAATGGTCAAACCAGCTCCACTGTGACCTGTCCAACTACTTTTTTCCCACTCAAAAAACCACTCAGGAATCAATAGGAGACTTGTTAAGGAATTGGATTAAAAACAGAATCCACAATAGCAGTGATATTGATCGAATCCTATCAGTTCCACCCCTAGTGCAGGAATCTCCTATGGCCATAAGGTGCCATCTTTAATGCACATTTGTATGTTTGATGTTTATATGTTAATATTTTAATGTTTCTGCAACAGAAAGTATATTGTGTGTGTTATTTATTTGTTTTGTTTTTTTCAAAATACAACTTGGTTACATTATTTCAGTGTGTGTATAAGTAGTTTTTGAACATTTTGAGCACAATTTCAACAATACCACGATAATAATGATAACCGTGATAATTTTGGTCACAATAACCATGATGGGAAATTTTCGTATCGTTACATCCCTATTAGTTTGTTTTATGCATTTTGTCTCTTTCATTTTCCATATTTACCGTTCTGAAACAAACAGTTAATGAGCAAATTGTACAAAAGGGATATAGAAGAATTAAAGGATAGGGATCATTACTACTAACATGTGCAGGTGTTGGAAAATGACAAACTAACCATGTTCTGTCAGGCAACTATAAGAAGCAGAATAAGTTGGTATTGTGCTGAAACAGAAAGCAGTAAAGCAATAAAAATTTGAATAAAAAAAAAATAAATAAATGAAAAGAATATGATGTAATGCCAATCTTTACCTGTTTCTATGTGTGTGTGTGCGTGTGTGTGTGTGTGTGTGTGTGTGTGTTCAGGCTTATCTACAACAGGACCACACACACCACCTCGTCCCCCCCCGGTGTTGACATCCGTGTCCCGGGGTTCGGAGACACATATTCGCTGGAGTTTCTGGACCCCAGCAAACGCAGCGTGGGTGAGTGGACCCGGCCTGAAAACACCCCAGTAACCTTTGACTGTTGTGTCCAGTGACAAAACAGTGAATAATGTTCATTTGGGTTTGATTTTGTGCCCGTGTCCATGTCCTAGGCATGTATTTCTTTACTATCGTGCAGCAGCTGGTGGAGTGGGGTTACACCAGAGGAGACGATGTCAGAGGAGCGCCGTACGACTGGAGGAAAGCCCCCAGTAAGTATTCAACCAGGGCTGTCAAACTCATTTTAGTTCAGTTCCACATCCAGCCTAATATGATATAAAAGTGGGCCGGACCAGGAAGATAATATAAATAATAGGATCAGAACTTTTGAGTGAAAAAAGTAAATTCCGTAATGAAAATGTTTACATCTATGAATTGTACTCAAACATAACATGAACAAATATGAACAACCTGAAAATTCTTTAGTAATATAGTGCAGTGTTAACAATATGAGGCCTTAGTTTCTCATTTATACATGTGAATCACAATTTAGAGATCACAGTGGATCTACAAATACACAAAACATTAAACAACAGGGAGAATATTATTAAAATTCCACATACTTCTCTTCAGACATTTCAGATATTCACATTTTTTGTAAAAGGCTAGTCTGTAAATGTAAACATTTTTGTGTAATTTTACTTTTTTTTACACTAAAACAAAGAGACAAATGTACAGTTTTCATTATTTATAGGTTATTTTGATAGTATTTTACTGGTCTGATCCACTTTAGACTGAAATAACCTAAAATGATTTGAACATCCATGATTGTTAATATTTTCAGTGTCATTTTTGCATTTCACAAATTCATCCCAGGGGCCGGACTGAACCCTTTGGCGGGCTGAATTTGGCCCCCGGGACGCATGTTTAACACCTGTGTCCTAAATGGTCTATAAAGCATTGGAAATTGTACTTTTTGGGGGTTCCAGTGGCTACTTCTGGTCATGGTCTGTAGTTTTTAGGTTAAAACAACTGTTTGCCTGTCTTTAAATCATGTCAAAAACGCATTTTCTCGTTGGCTTTTAATCAATGAGTGGGATGTTTGCACATCAAGCAGTTTAACCTGGAAGGATTATTATTATTATTATTATTATTATTAGTATTATTATTATTATTATTGTTGTTGTTGTTGTTATTACTATTATTATTATTAGTAGTAGTAGTACTATTATTATTGTTATTATTATTATTATTATTATTATTGTTGTTGTTGTTGTTGTTGTTGTTATTACTATTACTATTATTATTATTAGTAGTAGTAGTAGTACTATTATTATTGTTATTAGTATTATTATTATTGTTGTTGTTGTTGTTATTACTATTACTATTATTATTAGTAGTAGTAGTACTATTATTATTGTTATTATTATTATTACTACTATTATTATCGTTATTACTATTATTAGTAGTAGTAGTAGGTGTAAATGGTAAACACCAGTCTGCTCCTTCCTTTGGATCTTTCAGATTAGAAGGTAAACGTGGGGTAAATTCCTAGAAGATCCCCAGCCTCACCGTGGACTTTCAGGGAAATTCATAACAGGTCTGTCAGAGGAAGGTTGTCGACTCATTTTGTCTTTCGATCTGTCCTGTTCTTCCAGATGAGAATAAGGAGTACTTCCTGGCGCTGCAGCACATGATTGAGGAGATGGCAGAGAAGGCGGGGGGGCCCGTGGTGCTGATCGCTCACAGTATGGGTAACATGTACACGCTGTACTTCCTCAACCAGCAGCCACAGGCCTGGAAAGACAAGTACGTCAAAGCCTTCATCTCTCTGGGACCGCCGTGGGCCGGAGTGGCCAAGACCCTCCGAGTCGTCACCTCCGGTAAGACACCAGTTATTTGACTGACAAAACCACAAATATCTGAACAGTGTTTCAGCAGTTCACCATGCAATGACTATAATAACTATAATTTATATAACTAATAATAAATAAATAAACAAATAAACATATCATAACTATAATAGTGCAGTGACTGTTAGGGCTGTAAGAAAATATCAGTTCTGCAATATATCGCAATATTTCATTTCACAATACTGTATCGATATTAAAAAGTACTGTATCGACATTTTTAGGTATTTATTCAAATGCAGATATTGTGGAGGTTCATTTTTGTTTTTCTTTATTGTTTATATTTTATTTATTATTTAACACTCTTATCAAAAAATGTTAGTTCCTTTGTTGGGACAAAAATAATGTTCTGATGTTATTTATGAACTAATAGAATATGAATATTTGAACAGGATCTTAAACTGTCATGTCTGTAAAACACAATTTAAGCTCAAAAATGTTGCGCTTAATTTATGTTTTCCGGGCTAACGATCGATCCAGCTGCTGGAGAAGGAAATAGAGCTGCTGCACATAAGCTTGGCATCAATGATAAGGCTAATGACCTTCATTTTGCCTTCTGTTTATGTAATTATACTTTCCTGAACAAAAGAAAAAAAGAAAAGTATAATTGGCATCAATGAATCGATGGTGAGATGTTGGAGACGGGGTGGGTGTGGCTTATAGTCAGGTGTGGCCAATAGTCCGAAAAGTACAGTAAACCAAATAATCATAATATAATAAGGAATTTTGAAGTTAATCATTCACAAAAATGAAAAACAAATGTTCATGGTCATAACAAACTGACTGGAGGTATCTGGTAATGTTTATCACATGTTCACTGTGGTGGCTGATTGTTTATGTTCGATAATTCTTCAGTGGTAATACATTGTAGGTTATACTGAACACAAATCACACTGGTAAACAAACTTTTGGAAATTGTCAGCTTCTGAGATAAAATTGGCTAAATCATACTTAGATAAGACAAACTGGAAAACAAATGATAAAACTGATGATCGGCTAATGTTTACAAGATATTTAATGACACAGTTTTACTCTGCTTATACATGTGCATGAATCTTGCGTTTGACAGAATCCTTCTATCTGATTTGTCCAAGTGCAAGGATTAAACAAAAGAAGTGTCATGACTGACTGGAACTAAATGTACAGGGTTATTCCAAAAGAATGAACCGATTTCATTACGCAATATTTTAATAAGGAAAAGCAACTCCAGCCAAGTCACAAGTATTTGACTCACTATCTACTTTTATTTCCTGTTTTACAAGTGTTCAGTGTGTCCACCACCTGCAGCACAGACAATAACAATGCCATAAGAGGATTCCTCCCAGACACGATCAGCAGATCACCATCCACTGAGCTGATCGCTGCTGTTATTCGATGTTTAAGGTCATCGAGGTTAGCCGTTCAAAACTTAGAAAACTCCTCTTTCAAATGGTCACTGACTCATTCCATGACGATTAGGGCTGTGTATCAGCAAGAATCTGGCGATACGATACAAATCCCAATACTAGGATCATGATATGATATATCACAATATATCATGATACTGTTTAAAAGGCAATTTTTTGTTTGTTTCTGTTTTTTTTTAAATGATTATTTCCTTGAAGAATTGAATTACACCAGAAATATGTACAAATAATCAACACATGTTTATTTGATCCCAACAGGATCTAATGTTATATCCCAAAATGTTCCTGTGTTCAAACTGAAATTCTGTTTTACAGACATTCCAGTTTCAGATCCTGTTCAAATGTTCAGATTCTATTAGTTCACAACTAACATCAGAACAGGATTTGAGTTCAATCCCAACAAAGGAACAAACATTATTGAATAAAAGAGTGTTAAATAAGAATAAATAAAATGGAAACAAAAAAGAAAAACAAAAAAACAAAAGTGAACCTCCACAATATCTGCATTTGAATAAATACCTAACAATGTCGATACAGTATTTTTAAATATCAATACAGTATTGTGAAATGAAATATTGCGATATATTGTAGAACCGATATTTTCTAACACCCCTAATGACAGTGCTTGAGAACTGAAGCAATGCGTCATGGAATTGGTTCATTCTTTTTGACTAACCCTGTATTTAGGAAAATACAAACTGGAACGTCCCTTAAAACATCAGTTCTTCAGCCTGTACATGACGCTGTTTGGTTTGTCTCTTGTCTCTTATCTGTTGTTGACACAGTTTGGTTCCATCTCTGGTTCTTCAGGTCAAAAATATGAGACAGTTTAATCAAAGTATCACACACACTGATAATGATAAAAGCTGCTCTCTATGATTTGGATCAGCGCTCGTGGAGGCTTATGAACTGGAACAGAGTGTATAATATGTCACAGTGGGCATGTTCCGTCCAAACATTAGCATAGATGAATATATTTGGAGTTAGAGCTCCACAATACAACATTTGTTTGTTGTTTTGGCCACGCCCTCCCTGATGCTTTTTGTTACTTAGTGATGGTAAACCTATAAAATACCATTTTTGGACTGTATAGTAGTTGCACAGCCTTTTATTGGAAGCTGGAAGGAGGAGGGGAGCCATTTTATGTTATGCTCTGGTTCCCGTAACACTTTGCATTAGAGCTGCACAATATATCGTTTGAGCATCGTCATCGTGATGTACGTGTGGCCAATAGTCACATCGCAGGTCCTGCAATGTAGGAGGAAGATGAACTCAGTGTGTTCTCATCTAAATTCAGCCTGGGTTTGTGACAGACACTGCACACAGCCATCCACCAATCACAAATGTTCTTACTCAGTTTGGAGTTGGTCGCTGGTAACAACGCTGAAAAATGAACAACGAACAAGACACAATAACCGAAAAAGCAAACTAGGTGCCATAAATGAAAAGCAACGTCAGTTATCTGGAATTATTTCGGCTTATATTATGTTAAATTATTTGATGATGAGAATGGGGGTGAGATTAAATAAGTTTTTCTTCTTCCCGCTCCTTTTCGAGTCTAAATGAATGATTTTGGAATTTTTGAACTTGCATGTACCAAAATCATTAATTTTGCTCAATTTTTGTTCAGTTTTGTTCATTTTTTTCATTATTTTGTTGATTTCTGTTCAGTTTTGTTCATTTTTTTTTTTCTTTATTTTGCTCGATTTTCGTTTGTTTTCTTTCATTCAAATTCCTTCTTAATTTATTCCGTCTATAACTCGTTCCGTCTCCACATTTGCTCATATCAGGTCCAGACTTCAGACCAACATTTCTCCAGTATTTCTCCATAATTGTTTGTTGTCATCAGCGGTTGTAGTCCAGACTGTAAATATGTCCAGACTTGGAGCCCATTACCTAAAATGTTCAGTTGTCGGTTGAATGGGACAGAGCAGCACAGCCGACAACCTGGAGGGGGCGGGGCCTGAAGTGTCTCCTGTGCATTTAAAGGGCCAGCGCTCCAAACCACCTTTCTGGTGTCATTACTCAGAAATAGGGTTGAAGATGGACCTGTGGAGTTGAATGAATGAAGAATTCAGAGCCAAGCAGAGCATTTACAGTTTATGGAGACCACTGGGAAACGAGGGAAAAGGAAGAATTTCATTTAAAAAAAGAAAAATATCACTCCTTTGTGGGTCAACATGTTGTTCTGTGCACAGACATATGACATCTGGGGATGATATAGCCTGCATTTCTTACATCTGTTGTCTGATGGGGTCAGTGTTCAAAAACGGCTGTGAAGAAGAAGATAAAAACCTCATTGCAAAATTTAACAGCTTCTCCCAAACACAGGAAATAGTCTGTGACTAAAGCCTGCTAATGCTAACTGCATGTGCTTTAAATACCTTGGCTTATTTAACCTTTGCTCTATGAGGATGCAATGGATGTGGTTATAAATTATGTGACTGGAAAAGCTCGTTTCAAACCGAGCTGCCTTCTTCCTCCTCTACACGATTACTTCATCACTGGTAAAAGCTGCAGTTGCATCAAATCCTGTGTTGGTGCATGTTGTACTGCTCAGAATTACACTGAAGACAGACTTTATTGATCCACAAGGGAAATTACTTGGTCACAATAGTTCAGTTGCATACAAAAACACTAGCAAAAAAAGAGGAAAGTAAGTGTGAAAAGATAAAAGCAATAAATAATATAAATAGAATATACTAATAAAGCAAAAAAAAAAAAGTGCGTATGTACAAATGTTGTATTTTAACCCATAAAGACCCAAACATCCAACATCGACCAAAAACATCCACTGATCTAAACTGTTTAATTCCTGTTGATCCACTAATCCTATCAATACATGTAAATAATTGGTGTAAAATACAGTTATTCATCTTTTCATGGTCATCAAATATGACCATATATGGACATTCAGAGGCTCTGTAGTTACCGTGGAAACACCATCATCTTCTACAACATCGATTCACTAGTAAAACCCATGGAGTTGGATCAATGACAGTGGAGAAAATGAACAAAAATGAATAATAATTTTAAAAAATTATTTTTTTTTATATTATGTTATTAATTTTTATAGTATTAATATAATACTACAGTATAATACAGTTTAATAATGCAGTATACTACAGTATACTACAGTATACTACAGTTTAATACTGCAGTAGAATACAGTAGAATATTACAGTAGAATGTGTGTTTGTGTGTCATGGGTTCCGTTTGTTTCCCTTTCGTCAGAACTGTGTGTTTTCTTCATAAATGCTGCTGTGAAACTCTCCTCTGGTTTTGGGTCTCCATCTGCTTTCATTTCTGTCTCTGTTGGTCTTTTCTGTTCCTCTAGGTGATAATAACCGCATCCCCGTCATCAGTCCGTTGAAAATCCGCTCGCAGCAGCGCTCGGCCGTCTCCACCTCCTGGCTCCTCCCCTACGTCCACACCTGGCCCAAAGATAAGGTCAGTGAGTGCATTTGCTCTGTGTTTATTGTGTCTTTGGCCTTTCAGAATGTTCTAGTGTAACTCCGCCCCCCTGTCTGAGCCTGACTCCGCCTACTGGATGTGAGTGACAGGAGGCGTTCAGGGGAGCTGAGAACTGATGCATATCATTATTAGTCTCATAGAAGAACTGCATTGAAGTCATATTTATTTATGGCCAAATTGTGACTTTTTCCTCAGAATTTGGATTTTTTTTTTCTCAGAATGATAATAAAAAATATATATATTAGACCTTAATTTTATTTTTTTTTTCCAGTGTCTGTAATCCTCTTCTGTAAATAATGGCCGTCCTACAAAAATAATTAGAAGTTTAAATTCGTCAAGTATTTTCACTACTTTATTTATTTATTTAGTTATTATTTTATTGGTTTATTTAATAGGGACCATGCACTTTTTTTTTTAACTCTATGTACGAAAGTTTTTTTGTTTTTTTTTACATATTCAAAAACAAAAAACAAAACCAACAGGTCATGAGGTGAAGGGATTCCAAAGCTCACATTTCTTAGACCAGGGCTGTCAAACTCATTTTAGTTCAGTTCCACATTCAGCCTAATATGAAATAAAGTGGGCCGGACCAGTAAAATAATATAAATAATAGGATAAGAACTTATAAATGATATCAACTCCAAAGTTTTCTCTATGTTTTTGAGTGAAAAAGTAAAATTCCTTTATTAAAATGTTTACATCTACCAACCGTACTTGAATGTAACATGCACAAATATGAACAACCTGAAAATTTTAAAGAAAAATAAGTGTAATTTGAACATTACACCTTAGTTTATCATTTATACGTGTGCTTCACAACTTACAGATTAGTGGATCTACAAATACACCAAACATTTGATAATAGGCAGAATATTGTTAAAATACTACATACTTCTCTGAAGACATTTCAGGTTGTTCATATTTTTTGTGAAAAGCCAGTTAGTAAATGTAAACATTTTTGTGTAATTTTACATTTTTGACACTAAAAGAAAAAGAAGAAATGAGCTTTTTACCTTACCGGCCGATAGGCTGTAAGCTATTGTCGTCATGTGGCCTCCGGCGGCGGCGGCTGTCGTCTGTTACAAAAATTTCAATCGTTTTCTTCTCTGAAGCTACAATTCCGATTGAGTTCAAACTTGGTGCCACTTTGAAAAATTTCCCCATTATAAGAGATAGGAAGTGCTGGTAAGCTACAGGGCCATTGGTCCTTTTTTTCATTATTTATAGGTTATTATGATAGTATTTTACTGGTCTGACCCACTTTAGATTGAACATCCTTGATTGTTCATATCTTCAGTGTAATTTTTACATTTCATAAATTCATTCCAGGGGCCAGTTTTGGCCCCCGGGCCGCATGTTTGACACATGTGGCTTGGACAAACAACAGTTTTTACACTGAATGGTTTACTAGTTTGTCTCAACAAGGACCATGTACATTTATGAACATTTCTGTATAAAAAATACACCGATGTAAATATGCCAGAATTAGTAAAAAATAACTCCTTGTCATGTGCAGTTCTTAGGCAGGTGACAGAAAACAAAACATAAAACAGCCAACATTAATACATCACTCGTTCCTATTAATTAAAAAAAAAGTTTAATTACAAATAATGATGACATAGGCATCATCAAAACAAACAAACAAAAAACAAATAGACATAGTATGATCTGGATTACTTTATGTGAACTTGCTAAATACTTAATTTGGACCCAAACTAATAAACACTAATTCTTTGAGGTTCTGTAAAAGTGAAATTTCTGTGCCTGTTTTTCTGGTGACGCTGAGTCGAGCGATCCGAGGGCCTCAGTTCCTCATGGGAAGATGAACGTGGTTTCAGTTTGTGTGTTTCCATAAACGTATTTAAACCACATTTTAAACAGAGCGTCAGAAAATAAGTCAAATGGTTTTGTCTTTCCTCACAAGAGTAAATGCACGTAGAGGAAAGAACAACACACTAAATAAACTCTGAGGTGATGAACTTTTAACTCATGTGACTGAGCAGATATTTTTCTGTCTCAGATATTTAAGAATGAAAACGTGACTGTCTGTGAAAAACCCATCAGAGCATGTTTAGATGTCAGACCACAGAACAGATGTTCTGCTTCTTCTACTCAGTTTATTAGAGCGCCACCTGCTGCTGACTCAACTCGGCTTAATTATTTCCTCCAAAGCAGTTTATGGAAAACCATATTTGCATTTTGTTTTTACGACTTTTCAAATGTTGACTCAAAGGTTGCTCCCACTTTTCCTGTCTGCCATATTGTAATTCTACTCCTTCTGTAAACATGTACTTTGTAGCTTTGTTCTTCTTCCTACTCCTTTTCCTGCAAAACTCAGACTTTCACATACATGAAGATAGATTCGGTTCATTTAAATGTGATTTTGTTTTTGTCTTATTTTGCTTTGTTTTGTTTTATTTTGTTTCTTGGCATGTTCGAAATAAATAAACAAATAAATAAAATAAATGTATGTAGCCTATAGAATTGTATGACTTTTTACTGTTGTATGGAGAGAAACCTGTTTCTTTATTCATCAATTAAAAAGAATGGATTTGTAACAAAAAAGAGATTTGAGAGGAAGGGTACTAACAGTACTAACAATACTAGTACTACCAGTACTAACAGTACTAACAGTACTAACAATACTAGTACTAACAGTACTAACAGTACTAACAGTACTAACAATACTAGTACTAACAGTACTAAGAGTACTAACAGTACTAACAATACTAGTACTACCAGTACTAACAGTACTAACAGTACTAACAATACTAGTACTACCAGTGGATGTACTACTACTACAAATACTAGTACTAACAGTGGATGTACTACTACTACAAATACTAGTGCTAACAGTGGATATACTACTACTACAAATACTAGTACTACCAGTGGATGTACTACTACTACAAATACTAGTACTAACAGTGGATGTACTACTACTACAAATACTAGCACTAACAGTGGATGTACTACTACTACAAATACTAGTACTACCAGTGGATGTACTACTACTACAAATACTAGTACTAACAGTGGATGTACTACTACTACACATACATTGGATTTGATGATCCACATCTCAGACCAGAAAAGGCCTAAAACTGTACATAAATCCTCCGATAAAACCAGATCAAGTTTGTAATAATCTTTTTTTGTGTGTTTTGGATCCACTGAACCTCAGGTCCTGGTCCAGACGCCCAACTTCAACTACACGGTGCTGGACTACAAGCGCTTCTACTCGGACATCGGCTTCGAGGACGGCTGGTTGATGCGTCAGGACACGGAGTCGCTGGTGTTCGACCTGACCCCCCCCGGCGTCACCGTCCACTGCCTGTACGGCACCGGCGTCCCCACCTCAGAGGCCTTCCAGTATTCCAACAAGTTCCCCGACGTCGAGCCCACCGTGGTGCTGGGAGACGGCGACGGGACGGTGAACCTGCTGAGCGCCGTGCAGTGCAAGCGCTGGGCGGGCAAACAGAAACAGCCCGTGACGCTAACGGAGCTTCCCGGGAACGAACACGTGGCCATGTTGGCCAACTTTACGACTGTGGCGTACATCAAGAGCGTGCTGTTCTCACCGTGACCCGGACAGATTCTGACCGAGACGACTTTACACTCATACAGAGCCATACGGTGACACAGAAGCACCTCATCTGGTCTGAGACACAAAGGATTGGGTTGAATTTTAGAGCGAAAATTACCAAAATCTAAAGTTCAGAATTCATTTTATAATTGTGATTCTAAATGTTAACGTCAGGTTGTTTACTGTCGAGTGAGTTGAAATACAGTTTTATATTAGATTTCAAAGAACCCTGCGATTTTTGTCTAAATCCACATGTGCTCTGATGAAGGATGTGTCATGTGCAGTTTGTGCCACTTATTATTATTATTATTATTATTATTATTATTGATAATAATCAAACGCAGATCTTTTTTATTGATGTCATGAGAGATTTTGAAGCTCCTTTAACCGTAGAGTTACATCAGGAATAAATGATGAAGCACATGTAATATTTGTATTTGTATCAGTGCCACAGGTCACATGTTTTAGTACTTTTATACACAGTTTGACCCAAATGTAGAAACTAAAACTAACCAGTGTTCAGAGAACGCAAACCTCTGCCAAACACCCTGAACGCTGTGCATGTGTGGATCGACTATTTCTGTTTCAATCCAACAGTTTCCAGGTTGTTCCATACAGCAGAAACAGTTGAAGCTTGGTCCCAGTCATGTGTCTGTCCAATTAGATTCAATTCACATCAATATTAGTTGAGTTCTAATTTTAAATGTGTGGGAAATGGGATTTTCAGTGTTCAGTGTAAATGTCCACAGAGTCCACATTCCACAGTGGATGTGGACAATTCAGTTCCAGATACAAGAGATTGTTCTAAGCTACAGGTGGATCCAACTGGAGGAGAATCGGAGTCATTTGGAATTTTTGATGAATTTTCTAAAATGTCTCAGTGATGACAGATGGAAAACTGTAGATGTTGTGACCTTGCTGTGACCTTGAACTTTGTCCTACTGGGACCAAAATGGACTGGGTTGGTCCCAGGGCCTAGGCCTATCTGTGGGGAAGATCTGGGAAAGATGGGGGGAAGAGTTTTACACTAAAGATGAGAACAAACAAACACACAAAGCAAAGTGATCACAATACCTCCTGGCGGAGGTAAAAAAGCTTTTTTTTTTATTTTATTTTATCTGATTTCTCGTGAATTTTGGGTTTCATAATCATGTTTAATTTGTTTTTGTTTTGTTTTTTTTTTTCCATACAGTGATGCTGTACGTCTTTGAAGCTGCATGGACTTTGCCTTTATTTCTTATTAATGTCACACAAGTCATATAATGACAATTAGATTGAAACATTTTTCCACAAAATAATCTCAAAATCTGCTGCTTTTACTGTTTTTCTAGTTTTGCTTTCAGCAGCATCTCATGGTCTTAATTTCAGTGATTTTTAATTGGTATCTATCACTGATATTTAGTTTCTGACACTGACTAACATTTCTGATTCAGGGGAAAATAAAGTGACATTAAAACATAAATATCAGCCCCACCTCCCACATATTTATTTTACACTTAGGCTGGTTTTCAATTCCAGATTTAGTGAGTTTCATGTTCAGCGTCCCAGATTTATTTGACTTAATGTCATGTGTGTATTTATCACTTTGTCGATCAACTCTTTAAGACCATTGAGAAATCAAAACCATTAGGAAGAAAGTTAAGCAGACGTTAAGTTTAGTTTTTATTCAAGTTTACATGTCGAAGGTCAAAAGTGACCTTTTATTTAAGAGCTTCAAACAAATCAGAGTTCCATACGTGTGTTTCTGTCCTGATAAAGGGTTCAGCACAGTTCTGCTGCTTTTCCTTCCTGCTCTCCAGCCACAGTACCTCCATCTACAACAGGAACATGCGTTCGTCTTTACGTTTGTTGTCCTGTTCCACATGTTTTAATGCTTATATTTATATTGTGGAACCAGGTTAAGTTTGAGTCCAGATAGTGTTTCTCCTTGTTTTTGGGCTGTTTGTTTCCTCTAAATGAAGCTGCCATGTGGACGTTAGCGCTGTGGAGTCGACCTGACCGCAGTGACGGGACTGTTCCTTTCAGCCCTGGACGGGCCCACACCACAGTCTGATGCTCCCACCGTCATATCCGCTGTCAGATATCAGAAATGTTTGTCATAAACGTGTTGCCTTCTACTGAGTAAAATATTTCAAAGACTGGATTCAACCTGACTTTTTTTTTTTACTTTTATTAATTGTTCCTGTGCAGCCTCTTACAGGGTTTTAAAAAGCCTTCATAGTCTTGAATTTACAAATCTGTATCTGACAAAAGCTTTAAGAAATATGATATATTACAGAACCGATATTTTCTAACACCCCTAATTATGATAGTCTTTTACTGATCTGACCCACTTTAGACTGAATTGGTTTCTATGTCGAACCTGAACTTAAACTGTTGTGACTCCACTGAGTTTCAGTATCTTCAGTGTAATTTTTGCATTTTACAAATTCATCCCAGGGGCCGGATTGGACCCTTTGGCGGGCTGGTTTTGGCCCCTAGGCCACATGTTTGACACCTGTGCTCTAAAACAATACAGAAAAGTTGGGAGTTGACATTATTTAAAGGTTATTATGTTATTATTTTACTGGTCTGACCCCCTTCAGATCATGTTGGGCTGAATGTTCCCCCTGAACTAAAATGAGTTTGACCCCTGGTGTAAAGTAAACCACCTCCTCAGTGTAAAGTTGAGTTCAAACCAGCAGGATGAGTGTACCGTATGTCCCAAAAAAAAAAAAAAAAAAAAAATTTACAATGGGACTTTCTGCATGGATAACTTTCAAAATAATCTAAATGCTATTTCAGGGCCGGAAACTATAACTTGAACCAAATTAAATGGGGTTTTCTGCAAGATGTAGGTAACAAGTTATAGTTTCATACCCTGATATAGCATTTAGATTAATTATTTTGAAAGTATTTCAATGCAGAAAGTGTGATTGTAATTTTTTTGGGGACATACAGTATGTTGGAGCCACTCTGCAACATTTCACTTATGATTTCAACTGATTTTGATGTAGATTTTCACACGTGTCATAGATATCAGCTCATTTCATTAATGGAAAGACTCACAAGCAAAAAAAAAAAAGTACAAATCATCTTTATTTAAAATCTAAAAATAAAATAGAAAATGTAAAGAACAATTTTACTGCCAAATCCTAACAAGTAAGAAATGTTTTACACAAGCAAAGGTTTGGTGTGGAAGTATAAACTAATGCATGTTGTTTTCCACTCATAAAACATCATGAATAACGGTTTAGAAAACAATACAGCATAAATAAATCAGCTTTATTAGAACAATCTTTTTACTATGATTGTACTAAAAAATGATCCACTATAAGAAAAAAAAAGACAACAGCCCAAACAATTATCTACTATAAGAAAAAAAACCTGAAGGCCTTAAAATTTTTCAGCCTATGCTTTTATTTTTTGTTTAATTTTAAAGCAAGAGACCTTTGGGTATTTGAAAAGGTGGATGATGTGTTTTTTTTCTTATAGTGGATAATTTTTTGGGCTGTTCTTTTTTTTTCTTATAGTGGATAATTTTTTGGGCTGTTCTCTTTTTTTTTCTTACAGTGGATAATTTTTTAAGCTGTTGCACCTCTGGGCTACTGCAATTTACAGTCAAATATTGCATCACATTTGAAAAACTAGATTTTTTTTATGAAAGGACCTCAGAATCCAGATAAAACTGTTCAGTTACGTTGTAACATGTTTTGATCATCATGTCAGTAAAGTTGATGCATTATTATTATTATTATTTAGCAGAGGTCAATTGGTCAGAACTTGCATAACTCTGACTTTTTAAAACTGAATTTAACTCCTGAACTATTTAGAGATACATTTTAAAGAGAATGTCAAAATTTTACTTCCATACAAGGTCTGCATATCTTTGACATGCTATCGTTACAGTTGTTTCTGAAAAATAGTGCATTTAAGCAGTATGTTCAGTCTTTGAAAACCACAACGGACTTTATTCAGAAAACCTCAGTATTAGTAAAATATGATTTATTTGTTAAGATTTGGCCATAAGTAAACACCATGTGTGGATCTATTTTGTGCATAACAGCAGAGGGTCTCCAGTGGTCTGAAAACACATGCATGTATAAACTGTTAGGAGTCCAGAGGGAAGCAGAAGGTCTTGTTTCCCGTCCGACACCGCAGCTCCACACAGTCCAACCTGAGCGTGAACGGACCTTCTTCATGGTCATCAACCAGAGTCTTCAACAGGACATAGAACAGACACAAAAAAACATTGATCAGCTGGTAAACAGCATCAAATTAAAAACAAAAAACTGTTGCATTTCCCAAATTCTTCTTTCATAACAGATCTTCTGTTCAAAGGTGTGGCTCCATCAGACTCAAACAAATTAAAAAGAGTTTTTGCTTATTGTTGACAAAAAAAAAAAAAAAAAAAAAAAAAAAAAATTCCTGACAGTTTCATCGTGTCATGCCGTGGACGTGTTTTCAAGGGGTTTTATCTTATTTTTGACCAGTTTTCAACATACGTGGGCTTGGAGAATGGAACCATACTTGAGGAATTCAATGACTTAACGTTAATCTTCTTAATGTACTGTATCATAAATGCATGGGGTGACTAAAAGCTTTTTTCCACCACTGTACATGTATCATTTTATGTATAGTCCAGGTACTTCAGACTTTGTAAGTGCTGGCGTGTTTGACAGAGGGATGACACCTGCTGTCTGTGTACCTGCAGCTGTTGGAGACACTCCTGCATCTGCACCGTGGCGTCTCCAGGACACCACGCCAAACTCACATGGAACGACGGATCCTGAAGGACACACCACCTATGGTTACACTGCTCTACTGTTTCATAGAAAATATCTGCTTCAGACATTAAATGTTTGTGTTGTTGTGTGGTATGGTCGTTCCCTAACCTTGTAGAAAGTTTCCAGGCGAAAATCTGTCATGGTTCTGTCCACTATTTGGATGAGGTCCATCAACTGAGCATGCCCAGTGCACACTTCCATACTCAGAAATGTTCTACAGGAAACACAGACAGACCATCACAGACAAATCCATCTGACATAAGCCAATTGTATCTAGACAAAAGTACTGGGACACATCACACCTACCACTTATAAGACTTTCCCCATTCTTTCTCATTTGCAGTATTATCATGACAGAAAATGTTGGGATCAGTTGTAAATAACTATCATGATAAATGTAAAATTCATATTCATTTTATGTTTAAAGGCTGATTTTTTCTTCCTGAGTAAAAGTTGAAGAATCCAGATTTGTACTTGAGGTTTAATAAATAAAAAAATAAATAGATAAGTATTAAAAAATTTTATTTAGTTTTTTTTTCGAATATGCAACAAGACAAAATAATCTTACTTAGTCCTTAGAAATAAAATAGGGAGTAAGAAGTCATGGAAAAAAACCAAAAACAAAACTTATACATATATATGACTTCATTTGCATATTTGAAAAGGAGTGGGAGGAAGTAGAACTTATTTAATCCTGTCCCTTCTCCACACAACAGTCTATCCTTTAGCTTCTGATCAGCAGAATATATGAAAAGTCAAGTCCCTTAGATCTTTTGTAAGTAATTAACCTCAGTTATCATCCACACATACACATTATTTATGGTCAGAACAGGACAAATATTTCAGAAATCCAAAGGTAAAATCATTAGAATGGTAAGAAAAACTCTACATTTTCATCTGCATTTATCTGCAATTAACCCTAAAGATGTAATAAAACATTCAATTTAATGATACTTTATTTTATATATATATATATATATATATATATATAGAGAGAGAGAGAGAGAGAGAGAGAGAGAGAGAGAGAGAGAGAGAGAGTATAATATGACATTTGTTCTCATCATGTTCTTGTCCAGCCTTTTTAGTGATGAAACACCTGAGTTCTATGTGTCCAGTCCATTTGTCCAGACAGTGTACATTCATTCTGAAGTATTCGTATTCAGACTGGACCATACCTGGTCTTCTCTGCGTTACAGTAGACTTTCAGTTTTTCTGCCGAACACATGAACCTGGAAAGAACACACACAGTGAGTCCTCAGCTGTAAAGACGACCATCATCTGTCTCTTCTAACACTGGAAAGGCCCGACACAAATTCCCTTCAAAATGTGATTTGTCACACTTCAGGGGGATGGGGGGGGTCTCTAACATGTTGTTCCATGCTATTTCTGCCATGCATTTTTCTGTATTTTACCAACTGATCAAGT
The DNA here is from genome assembly GCF_902148855.1 of Sphaeramia orbicularis. Taxonomy (NCBI): domain Eukaryota; kingdom Metazoa; phylum Chordata; class Actinopteri; order Kurtiformes; family Apogonidae; genus Sphaeramia; species Sphaeramia orbicularis. The sequence continues at coordinate 1,754,952 of NC_043962.1, forward strand.
ATGAAATCAGGCTAATGTGTGATTCACACATAATTCTTGATGATATGAGTAACAATAATTAAAAGCTAAATCCAGTGCTTTGTAAATACAGCTTCTTTTTTTGACCAGATTTTGAGAGAAAGGAATGAAAACAGAAAAGTTATTTGATTCTCATTTGAAAACCCACAAATCAAAAGACATTTTACATTTTCCTGGTTAAAAACAAAACAAAGTGTTCAGAGAACACAAAGCTCCTCCTTCACCCTGAACAGTGTGCATGTGTGGATCGACTATTTCTGTTTAAATCCAACAGTTTCCAGGTTGTTCCATACAGCAGAAACAGTTGAATCTGGTCCCAGTCATGTGTCTGTCCAATTAGATTCTATTCACATCGATATTAGTTGAGTTCTGATTTTAAATGTGTGGGAAATGGGATTTTCAATGTTCAATGTAAATGTCCACAGAGTCCACATTCCACAGTGGATGTGGACAATTTAGTTCCACATACAAGAGATTGTTCTAAGCTTCAGGTGGATCCAACTGGAGGAGAATCAGAGTCGTTTTGAATTTTAGATGAATTTTGGAAAATTTTTCAATGATGACAGATGGAAAACTGTAGATGTTGTGACCTTGCTGTGACCTTGAACTTTGGCCTATTTGGCCCAAAATGTACTGGGTTGGTCCCAGGGCCTAGGCCTATCTGTGGGGAAGATTTGGGAAAGATGGGGGGAAGAGTTTTACACTGAAGATGAGAACAAACAAACAAAGCAAAGTGATCACAACACCTCCTGGTGGAGGGAATAAATTGGGTACTTTATAAATGTTGTATCTGATCACCAAAAAGCAAAAATACACACAGAGAGAGAGAGAGAGAGAGAGAGAGAGAGAGAGAGAGAGAGAGAGAGAGAGAGAGAGAGAGAGAGAGAGAGAGAGAGGAGAGAGAGAGAGAGAGAGAGAGAGAGAGAGAGAGACAGAGAGAGAGAGAGAGAGAGAGACAGAGAGAGAGAGAGAGAGAGGAGAGAGAGAGAGAGAGAGAGAGAGAGAGAGAGAGAGAGAGAGAGTTTATAGTTTAGATCAGGGGTCATCTACCCTGGTCCTCCAGATGTACTGATGTTTCCCTCTTCCAACACATCTGATTCAAATGATAAAACTATCATCCAGCTCTGCAGAAGACTGAGAATGACCATCAGGTGCACTGGCAGAGGGAAACATCTAAAACATGCAGAATAGTAGATCTGGAGGACCAGGGTTGGGCACCCCTGGTTTAGATTAATCATGACTACTGAAAAGAGTTTTGTGACTAAAGGTCAAAGGTCAAGATTTCTGTGACCTCATGCCTGTTCATTCTAAAGCACATAAACATCCTGAGGGAGTTTCTTCAAATTTGGCACAAATATTCAACTCTGACTCATGGGAGAGGTGGTTCTATTTAGGTTGACAAAGGTCATAAACAGGGTAGAACTCCACAAACAGACTAATGATGCAAGGATGATGGACAAATCTGATCAAATATACAGTACTTTTAATAAAAACTGAGGGGGTGGGTGAGATGTTAAATTGTAGGTTTGTTTTTTTTTTGTTTTGCTTTTTTTCCCTTCTTCTTTCCTTTCTCTTTTCTCACTCTGTAAATGCTGTTTACTTCTAAATGTGCATTTGTTGTGCTGTGTTGATATTAAAAATGAAGCATAATGTACCAGTCGGGGGATTTCAAACCTGTGCTATGATAAAGCTTCGACATAAAACTATCTGAAACATAAAAACTAAGCGTCTACTTCCTTGCCCCCTCTTTGACTCCTCCCACCACAGTCCGCCGTACAGTCAGCTCAGTGTGCGAACCTCTTGCAGTGTGCCAGTCCTGTTTTGAGGCTCTGCGTGAAGGGCTGAATCCAGTGGTGCCTCAACACCACAGTCTGAGACAAACTGATGTGGAACTCCTCCTGTGGAGTCAACACGACGCCGTGGGTCTTCACCGCCGCCAGCAGCTCGTCCAGAAACTCACCAAACTCCTCCACAGGATGATCTGATGTGAAGAGGATACAGACACAACCAGAGCATGGACTGAAGCTGTGATGGCAAGTTTAATATGGACTAGGGATGGAATAATTACCAGTATAACGACAAACTGTGGTAAAATTGCAGACTGTTAGTATTACCATTTAAATTCTAATTCTCATGATAACCGTGTTTGATTACTGCACTTTTCCAGAGAAAACGCCTATGTAAAGATCTGCTTTTATGTCAAATATTTGAGTATAGTTTTAATTTATCACAATTTTAATTTTCTATACCTAATATTTGGAACCAATATTCACTTTTAAAGTCTTTGAAAAGGTTCATTAAGCATCTGTGTGTTATTTATGCAATAAATTATATACATTTTTCAAATTGGATTTTATATATTTTTGTGTGTTTTCTGTCCTTTTATGTTTTTATAGTAGGTTAAAGTGAAAAAAATAATAGACAGATGATATAGATGAAGTTGTGCTGAAAAAAACAGATCCCAAACATGGGTATAGTAAACATTTGTTTATATAGTATATAAAGGCAAAATCAAAAGGACTGAAAAATGGATGAAATAGGCTCAGACCACTAAGGGTTAATATTTGAATGTTTCTGCCAAAACAAAGTGCATTGTGCCAATTATTTATTTATTTATTTTTCAAAATACAACTTGGTTAAATTATTTCAGTGTGTGTATTAGTACTTTTTGAGCACAATTTCAATAATACCGTGATAATAATAATAACCATGATAATTTTGGTCACAATAACCGTGATATGAACTTTTCATATCGTTACATCCCTAATATGTACGAAAAACTAATTATGCTTTGATAACTCTGTCTTACACGGTAAATAAACATATGTGGCCCAGTTCCCTCTCTCGTGTTTGAAGGAGCGGATGCGTCCACCGTGAAGAGAACTGTCCTCAGTCTGTGGATCCACGTCATCTGGAAACATGGTCAACAGGCAATGGGGGACAGGCAGCCTAAAAAAACACAGCTCCAATTATTTACATCAGATTTATTAACAAACAATTCATCAACATTTGACTTTAGCTTTTTCTATCACAAGTGCAACCATAGCTTTAACAAAACTGTAAAACATCCTGTCCTGTCACATCCTGTCCTGTAATAATAATACTATACATTAACATTATATTCTACTTTCATTGGGAATTATTTGCAAAAGTGTATTTTTACTTTGCTGTATTGGTACATTTTGTAGCAAATAATAGAGCTGAAATCGATGAATCGATTAGGTGCTTGAAGCGAATGCAAAAATTCACGATTCGATTAACTGACTCGAATTGATTGAAGGGAAATATTCTATTGCAGTTTTCCTGAATTGAAGCTTCTTTGTGCGTCACAATAAGCGTCCGTGTGAAACACAACAGTGGAACCAATGTTTAACAGCAGAGAAATGAAGGAAACAAAGCTTTGATTCAGGAGAACTGTGGTTGAATGGTTGTTTTTTTGTTTTGTTTTTTTTATCACTTTGAGTCGATTAATCGTTTCAGCTCTAGAAAATAAAGGAGCAGAGTTCTTCTCCACTCATATCAGCCTAATGCTACATGTGACTGAACACCAACCTAGCTTTCGTAACCTGTTCCTCAGTTTTGGCTTTCTTCCTCGCTGGGTTGCTGTCTTCTTCATCATTTTCCTCTTGACACCTCCTCTTCTTCAGTTCTGCTTCACTTCCAGCTTCACCTTCGTCCTCTGAGCTGCTGCTGTATCCGACCAGCATCCTTCCCAGCCGGATAACACATCAAACACAGACCCGTTATGTCTGAGAATCTGTTCAAATTAACTTTTAAAAGATTAAAAGTCATGGACGTCTACATTTGATGAAGAGGAAACTGTCTGTGTGTCTTAAAAATGTTTTACACAGCCACACACATTCACCGGGTGTATTTTACTGACTGTACAGCGCTTTCGATGTAAACAAACCTGTTGTCACGATAATCAGAGTCCGAGTGAAACACGGTCATATCCGTTCCTTTGTTCCGCCTTAAAAGGTTCCCCACATTTACAGAGTTTAGGCTTGTGTAAATGTAAAAAAAAAAAAAAAAAAAAAAAAAAGGCTTAATTTAAAGTAATTATTGATTTAAAAAAACAAAACAAAACATTTTCGTAGAGTGGAATTTATATTAGTGCAACATTTTTTTTTTTTTTAAATTTATGTTCATGTGTCATGTTTATCTGGATGTAGTTTATTTTTAGTGACTAATATGACTTTTGAAAGAGTTCATGACACATTTTCATATCATTTCTATAGGATGGTGTCATACAATGATTTTTACATGATCAACATCACACATGGGCTTCAGTGTGTACGTGTGTGTAAGTGTGTGTATGTGTGTGTATGTGTATGTGTGTGTGTGAGCATGCCAATTAAATCCTGATTTATTCATGTTCCCGTGCGCGGGCAGGGGCTGAGATGCTAGCCGATTGCTAGCTAGCAATTTAAGACAAAATGAGTATTTTTAATCCCGCTGAGAGAATGCCCTAGGAGCCAAATAAATGCATACGGGAAACAGAAACATTTACGGGGAGAATTTGGTTTTCGTGGGAGTGTTTTAGCCCATTTGAATGCCCCGCAAATCCCCAAATTTTCGGCCCCCAGAGCCACAGTGCTCGAACAAGAGAGCCTCCGAGCTCTGTTGGCGGATGTGAAGCGGGGACTTAGCTTTATTAGTGGGGCTTCAAGACCTGGGAGGACTGGCATTTAGTCTGGAACATTCACAGGACTATGCTGGATGAAATAGGTAAGTAATAGTGGGATTTCTCATCGTTGTTACATGCATTACTCAATAACAAACGTGTCGCTGCTGCGGTTGCTAATAGGCTATTTTCCCCTAACTAGCCTGCTTATGCTAGCTCCTTCCTGTGGCTGGCTAATGTGTTTCTGTAGCTACGTTAGCATTTAGCTAGGCTAACTAGCAAAGCTATCATGGTAACGGTGATCTTTGCTTGGAGACGAAAAACGTTATGATGCGCAGACGCTGCCTTCCACTTTTTGCCGCGAATTCCTGAGCATTTGGATTTTTGCATTGAACAAAGTAATGTAATAAGTAAATACATAAAATATACATATCTGTGACTTATTGTTTGATTTTTAGGGTGTATGGTAATGAGTGTTCCTTTGCTGTGTTTCCAGTGTGACAGCTTCAGAGCCCCTTATTATGAATAAGAGTCATTACACTGACGTTTTTTTTGTTTTTGTTTTTTTGTTTGTTTGTTTTTTTTTAACTAATGCCAGCATTACAGAATCATTACTAAGCTGTCCGGTTTTCCTATGCAGACGCGTGGGCTTTCTGATTTATACATACAGCAGATGTAAACACATGTCTCAATGAGCCACTCCACCTGTATCTGTAGTTGGTCTGTGACCAGCAGGAAGGATGTGCAAATTATCTGGAAAGGTATTCAGCTGTTGTCCTCTTATATTCTATATTCATATATGATATTTAAGCACTTACTGTTTAGTTGTTGTTTTTTTAATCTATGTGTGTATGTGTAATTCACACAGAAAAGTCAAAACAAACTGCATATGTCTTGCTTAAATATATTTGTAAGACACATGCTTGTGATGATCTTGCAGTCCTTTACTCTAGTGTTGCTGTTCTATGGTGTTGTTTCATAACCTTCACTGTCTGTTGCTCGAACTCACCCCTACTTGTGTTTATACAGCTACCACTTGAAGCTGCAGACAGAGTGGAAGTAGTGGATTCTTTCCACCTCTCCACATACATCTGATCTCCACACAGCTGTTTTCTTCTCCAGACTGCTGTTCCAGTCATCAAATCCTCCGTCACGGCCCCTTTACCAAGCACCCTTGCGAGTTCTTCAGTCCCATTTACTGAAATGGAGTGAGTTATTGTCTTTTCTTATGCACATGGTTTAAATCCCACCCCTGCACATCATACAGATTACTAAACCCAGGGCACTAGGGGCCTTCTTATTTAGTTACCTGCTTCTTCTGGAACATATCCATAATAAACTGACCTGTCTTTGTTTAAGAAATGAATGAAAGCACATCCTGTGCAGAACTGCTTTTAATGCATGACTAGTGATGTATGCTACATGTGTGAGGAACATTTTGTGCTACGCATGATTAATGTAGTGTATTTTCTTTCTGTTATTACTAAGGTTTTAAATTATTTGGCAGTTTTTCTTTACATCCATTCATTATGTATGCTAAAGAATATAAAGTTTCTTGGTAAACACACACTAGCCTGTGCTCAATTTAAATTTATTCTTCACTCCTAATTTTTTAATCTGCTTTCACTGTGGTCTGTAAACTGGTCAGAACCATGAACTAACCAGGATGTGCTGAAGTAACAATAACAAAGATGTCACATGCTGTCACACCACCACTGTACTGAATCATCCACAGTTTCATTTGAAAATGATGTGAAGTGTAACCCAGTGAAATCCTTCAATCAGAGCATAATTGTAACAAATGTCAATGTAGAGTGACATAAAAGCATCAGTGAGTGTGAGACAATGGTTCAGCTGAGCTATCATCTCATCTGTATCTGATTTAGGACCACATACCCATAAGTGGATTAGAAAGTATCAGATTTAATAAAAATCTCTGCTGTTCATACGGTCACTAAAAATTGATCTGCGTGGCAATAAAATCAGATTTTGGACACTTTTGGCTGCTGTCTAAATGAAGCCTTTGAGTTCTCTGAAAAGCCATCTGTGTATAAAACAGACCCAGGCGATAAATAAAACAGACACGTTTAATTTAACTTTGTGATGATTATCATTATCACACATTAAGCATTTCCTTAGGCTTCAGGGTTTTTTATTTTGATTACATTATCAACTAAAATACGTTTCAGTGTTTCATGTCTTTACTGAATTTCACTCATATTTTGATGTTGATAGATTTTAGCATTCTAAATGTCTTGAATGTTATTCTACTATATTTCTGAAATGTTCTGCTATTTGTCAATATCTGTCATGTTTTGACCCCAAAGAATGCTCCTACAAAGTAACTATTTAGTGTCTTACACTTTGACACAGAACCAAAATCAACCCTTAAAGCCGAAAGAAATAATAGTCTAACATATATTTGTCATTATAATTCAGTATTCTACCAATTTCTCTCTTCTCTTCCTAGTTGGGCCACACCGGCAGCCAAGTTGAATCCCTACACCCGAGCTCGCATGACAGAGGCGTGGCAGCAACACGCTGTTGCCCCGCCTCCAGTCGTCCACACCATTCCTCCAGGAGCTGAGAACGCTTTGGGCTGCGCTGTTTACGGTATTGTACTGCAGCCAGATGCCGCATCTCTGCAACAGCAGCCCCAGCACGGACAACACAGCCAGCACAACCAGCAACACAGCGGGAACCAGCAGCACGGAGGCGGCCAGCACAGCCAGCAGCAGCAGCACTCCACCCAGACCCAGCAGACCAGCCTACAGGTTGACGGTGGGCACAAGTGTGGGGCCTGCGGACATGATATATCTCACCTATCCAACCCACACGAGCACCAGTGCATGGTGAGTCAGGACAGGTCATTCCAGTGTACGCAGTGCATGAAGATCTTTCACCAGGCGACAGACTTGCTGGAGCATCAGTGTGTTCAGGTAGAGCAAAAGCCGTTTGTTTGTGGGGTGTGTAAGATGGGCTTCTCGTTACTCACTTCTCTAGCCCAGCATCACACGTCTCACAACAGCACCAACCCTATGAAATGTTCAATATGTGAGAAAACCTACAGACCCGGTTCTTCTGGCAACGCCACACCCAACTCAGCAAACAGTTCCCAACAGGCCAGTAGTGACGGGGCCTCAGCCAGCAGCAGCTCGTCCATTCTCCCGTTTCCTTCAGCCAGGGACCGGCCGTACAAGTGTTCGGTTTGCCAGAAGGGCTTCAAACATCTATCAGAACTGACTCGGCACGAGCGGGTGCACACTGGAGAGAAGCCCTTTAAATGTGACACGTGCGACAAAGCCTTTAGTCAGTCATCACACCTCCAACACCACCAGCGAACGCACAGCAACGAGCGGCCGTTCAAGTGTGCGGTTTGTGAAAAGAGTTTTAAGCATCGCTCTCACCTCGTGCGTCATATGTACGTGCACTCCGGGGAACACCTGTTCAAATGCAACTTATGTGAGCTGCACTTCAAGGAGTCCTCAGAGCTCCTTCATCATCCCTGCCACCCGCAAGGTTCACGCCCATTCCGCTGCGCCACCTGCGGCAAAGGTTTCAAGCGCCCGTCGGACCTTCGCCAGCACGAGCGCACGCATTCAGAAGAGCGTCCCTTCCACTGTGATGAGTGTCAGATGAGCTTCAAGCAGCAGTATGCACTGGTGCGCCACCGACGCACGCACAAAGACCCCACTGACCGTCCATTCAAATGCAACCTGTGTGACAAGGGCTTCATGCAGCCCTCTCACCTCCTCTACCACCAGCACGTCCACGGCATGGACAACCTGTTCAAGTGCGCCTCGTGCCAGAAGGAGTTCAGCCAATCGGGAGAGCTGCTCAGGCACAAGTGCGGCGAGTCGTCGAACACGTCCCCCGACAAGCCGTACAAGTGCGACGTTTGCGGCAAGGGCTACAGAAGAGTTCCACGTTACAGCGCCATCAGAACTCTCACTGCCAGGAGAAGCCCCTGAAGTGCTCGCTGTGCGACCGTCGCTTCCTGTCCTCGTCCGAGTTTGTCCAGCACCGCTGCGATCCGTCACGAGAAAAAACCGCTCAAGTGCCCTGACTGCGAGAAACGGTTCAAGTACTCGTCCGACCTGAACAGACACAGGCGGGTGCACACGGGGGAGAAGCCGTACAAATGCGACCACTGCAACAAGGGCTTCAAACAGCGCGAGCACCTGACCAAACACCAGAGCACGCACTCCAGAGAGGGACAGTTCAAGTGTGTTTGGTGTGGGGAGCGTTTCAGTGACTTGGGATCGTTGCAGGACCACACGGTGCAGCACACAGCAGACGGAGGGGGGTATGCGGTGCCCCAGTGCTTATAGACCCTCTGCTGAATCCCTTCCTCTTTCAATGACTCTTCTCCTATAAAGCAGACAGTGCCCTAACCTCCGTGTCCTCATGTGTACGCTATTTATTCAGCAACATCCACAGTCGCAGGACAGCACAGGCTTTTACTATTGTGTTCACCCCCCGACTCCCGTATCAGGTCTTTGTTGCTCTCTTCGCCTGCCCCAAAGTCACAAAGTACTTCAACTCTGTTACTCCATACAATTCTGAGGAGGCATTTGTCTGTCACTGCACTTTCCTGTTTGTACCACCTCTTTTTCTTCTCAAACTTGCCCCATTCCTTGTTCCTCAGCTGCGCTCTGAGATCATTGAAGGCAGCGAGTTTAATTTGGACAAGATGACAACTGTCTGTCATCAGTCACACCCACTGCCAACCACAAAGTCTCTGTTTTACACAGAAAACCGGTGCCATAATGCAGGCTGATCCTTGCATCGTTCCAGAACTTCCACTTGATTGGACAAGCAAAGCCAAATGATCTTAAATGCCCCTTTGGTTTTTCCGGGCAGCATCACACAAACCTCTTTCTATTTAACAAAACGGGCCAGACAAAATTGATTTAGCATCAAATGCAGGTAGATTTTCCTCTTGACAAGTAAATCCTAGGATGGTATCAAACTAATATCAGGTAAATCTATGTACCATAAGTCTGAATATTCACAAGTCTGCATCGCGTCTTGTAATTTTTTTGTAATAATCATATTACATAAAAAACTTTACTGCAGCAATTTAAGTAATTAAGCACTGAAGTCAAGTCCAGTATGCATGGGCCAGAGGAAATGTTCGTAAAAAAGTTCATTTCAGATGCTGTTCCAAAACACACCCAGGTACAAAGAAACCCTGTTACACTAAAAAAAACAAAATTGAAAATGTGACATAAAACGTGATTTAATTATTGACTCGTCATAAGAAAAAAAAAAAAAAAATGATGCATGGCCAGTGAATCCTAAAGTTAATTTCAGCTGATTTTGTTTGTCATTAACTTCTCTTTTGTAGACATTTACATGTAGATGCTGCATTGTTTGCATTAGTCCGTCGCTGTGATCTGGTCAGGAACGGCCTGTAAACACAAAAAAGTACTGCAGGAGCCATGTTTTCTTATATATTTCACATAAAATTTCTAGTGAGTCAGTTTTTATTTATTAAAACTTACAGGTTAAGGCAATGTTTTCTGTAATTTCACATAGATCTTGAACGGTTAATTATAAAACCGACTCGTATAAGTTGACGGACACATGTAAACCTTCGTGTTTTTAATACAGATAAACATCAGCTCCTCTGTTGACTTACATGTGTTTACGTACATTGGACGATACCTATGGCAGTCAGTGATGAGAGACAAGTAATTTTTTTTATCATCTTTGAATTCCACTACCATTTAGCAGACAATGTTGCAAGCTGAAAAAGTTGTAGATTGTGGTAAAGATAGAACTATATTGTTTTAGTTTTGTGTTCAGTGAACTGCATCTCGTCTCAAGTGATACACGTCACATGTACAAGGCCGTCACCTCAGAGCATATTTTATAAGAATGAGTGAAAAAAGTAAGAAACAGTGAAAACCACCACAGGTCTGTTCTAGTTGACGAAGCAGGGACGTCTTCAGAGGCTCTGAGCAGAAACTTAGGTTGATATTACTGATGTAACTGTCAGCTGTGGAGTCTTTCTATGTATGAGCAGGTGCTGAAAAAATTTTTTAGACCACCCTGGTTTTCTTCAATTTCTTGTTCATGTTAATGCCTGGTCCAACTAAAGGTACATTAGTTTGGACAAATATAATGATACCAGCAAAATAGCTCATAGTAGTTTAATTTCAGAGCTGATATCTATCCATTTAACTTGTTTTCTTGATAATAAACAAAATCACTTCAGTTCTTCCATCAGTATCTACAGGGGTTGAACAAAATAATGGAAACACCTTAAAAAATCAACAAAATATAATTTAATATGGTGTAGGTCCGCCTTTTGCGGCAATTACAGCCTCAATTCTCCGAGGTATTGATTCATACAACTTGTGAATTGTTTCCAAAGGAATTTTAAGCCATTCTTCAGTTAGAATACCCTCCAACTCTTTTAGAGACGATGGTGGTGGAAATCGACGTCTTACTTGAATCTCTAAAACTGACCATAAATGCTCAATAATGTTGAGGTCTGGGGACTGTGCCGGCCATACGAGATGCTCAACTTCATTAGAATGTTCCTCATGCCATTCTTTAACAATTCTAGCTGTATGGATTGGGGCATTATCATCTTGAGGTGAAGGTGTTTCCATTATTTGTCCAACCCCTGTATGTCATTGTACTGACAAAAACAGTGCTTTTTAGACATTCCCTGTTTTCTTTTCTGTCTGTTTTAGTCACATGACACACACAGGAGTTAGGACTGGATTGCATAACTGTTGTTTTGATGACTTTTGATGGTCTAAATTTTTTCTGCGACTACTTTCAGTTTTATCTTAACAATTTTACCACAACTACAACTTTCTTGGCTTGACTTTATGGAATCGATGGTGTCATTCACAGGGAATTGAGAATTATTAGTCTCTCGGTATTGGATAGTTGACATATTTTTTCTGCAGTAAGATCCCATGAGGCAAAGGGGATGGGGCAGGGCTTCATCTATACATCACATAGGCCTTGACGCATGGTCCAGCTGCCAGTGTGTCGTCTCACTATATACACTATATGGACAAAAGTATGTGGACACATTGGATTCAGGTGTTTCTTCTCTAACGGGTCTGGGATACAAAACTATAATGACTAATGTGACTAAACTTTAAGAAATATTGATGTTTTTATCTTAAATCATCATGAACAGAACATCTTCCATCTTACTTAAACATGATGTGTGTTCATATAGTTTATGAACATCAATATTTCCTTAAAGTTTAATGGTAGATTTTTCTTCCTCAGTCAGATGTGATGAAAGTAGATGGTTAGATGTGGAAGAAAATTATTATTTACTGTCAGAGCAGGAAAAATATTTTAGAAATTTAGAGGAAGAATATTTAAAATCATAGTCATGGATAAAAAATAAAATCAATGCTGAGAAAAATTATACAGTGATATTTATCCCAATATAAAACTATATCATGACTAGGGCTGTGTATTGGCAAGAATCTGGTGAAACGATACAAATCACAATATTAGGACCACGATATGATGGATCGCGATATATCACAATACTGTTAACAAGGCAATTTTTTTTTTTTTTTTGTTTCTTCTAAGAGAATATTTCCTGGAAAAATTTAGTAATACCAGAAATATGAACAAATACGAAACAAATTTTTATTTGATCAGAACAGGATTTAATACTATATCACAAAACTTTCCTCAGTAAACACAAAATTTTGTTATAAATAATAATAAATAAATAAAATTATGTTTACAGACATTACAGTTTAAGAACCTGCTCAAATGTTCATATTCTATTAGTTGTGAAAAGAATGCATAGTGCACAGTCGGAACATCATAACATTATTTTTGTGTGATCCCAACAAAGGAACTAACATCTACCTCTCTCAGACAGTAAAAAAGTGCTTTAGGATAATTGAAATAACCATTATTTAACAAAACAGTGTTATCAGTTTAAAAAAAACTACATGCATGACCTGCAATATCACGGTATTACTTTTTTAGAACAAACAACAGAGTAAATAATACCCGTGTGAATATAGAAATAAAAGAAACACAAAAAAGAACAAGTGTTCAGAGAACACAAACCTCCGCCAAGCACCCTGAACAGTGTGCATGTGTGGATCGACTATTTCTGTTTAAATCCAACAGTTTCCAGGTTGTTCCATACAGCAGAAACAGTTGAAGCTTGGTCCCAGTCATGTGTCTGTCCAATTAGATTCAATTCACATCAATATTTGTTGAGTTCTAATTTTAAATGTGTGGTAAATGAGATTTTCAATGTAAATGTCCACAGAGTCCACATTCCACAGTGGATGTGGACAATTTAGTTCCAGATACAAGAGATTGTTCTAAGCTTCAGGTGGATCCAACTGGAGGCTAATCGGAGTTGTTTTGAATTTAGATGAATTTTGGAAAATTGCTCAATGATGACAGATGGAAAACTGTAGATGTTGTGACCTTGCTGTGACCTTGAACTTTGGCCTACTGGGAACCAAAATGGACTGGGTTGGTCCCAGGGCCTAGGCCTATCTGTGTGGAAGATTTGGGAAAGATGGGTGGAATAATTTTCCCCTAAAGTAGCTAACAAACACACAAAGTAAAGTGATCACAGTACCTCCTGGCGGAGGTAATTAACATCTGCCTCTCAGACAGTAAAAAGTGCTTTTAGGATAATTGAAATAACCATTATTTAACAAAACAGTGTTAACGTTTAAAAAAAAACTACATGCATGACCTGCAATATCACAGTACTACTTTTTTAGTACACACAACAGAGCAAAATACCCCTTTGAATATAGAATAAAAGAAACACACAAAGAAAAACAAAAACATGAAAATCCGCCATATCTCCATTTGAATAAATACCTAAAATATTGATATAGTACTTTTTTAATATCAATACAGTACATGAAATGAAATATGATATATTGCAGAAACCGGATATTTCTTCCACCCCTAATTCTGACATTAGTCGTTCCTGTTTTGTATCCCAGACCCCGTTGGAAAACAAACACCTGGATTGTCCATGTAGTGTATGTCTATGGTGTCCGTCTATCGTGACATTTTGTCTTTTGTTTCTTCTTCATCTCTTTGCAACCCTGTATTGACTGGCAGGTTTGACGAACTCTTCACATTATTAGTCTTCAGTCAGATGAGGACGGTCTGAGAGGAGCTGTAGGTTTTCCTCTGTGCGGTGAACGAAGAGCGTCTTGTCTTCTCAGCCTGATCCGCAGTCCTTGCCCCTGGGTGTTGTCTGAAGGAGGCGCTCAGGCAGTAAGCTTCTCAACTCCGTTTCTTTCTTCTGTCAACTTGGAGTGGGCGACTTCAGGGATTAGTTTTGCTGCAGTGAAACGATACAGATGATAAAGTCTGCGAGCGTGGGGCGGATGTCACTGTTTGGAGGAAGCCGCATCCCCCCCCCCCCACACACACACACACACACACACACACACCAAGCCCAAGCAGCTGAATTTAACCATCACTAGACGAATGGTTAATAACACACACACACACACACACAATTTAGTCCGAAACATTTACAGCAGGGCTCTCAAACTCATTTTCTTTCAGGTTCCACATTCAGCCAGATTTGATCTGCAGTGGACCACACCAGTAAAATAAGAACAGAATAACCGATAAATAATGACAACTGACCAATTTATGTCTTTGTTTTAGTGTAAAGAAAAAAAAACATTAAATTATGAAAATACTTACTTTTATAAACTATCCAAACAAAAAATATGTGAATAACCTGAAAAAACTGAAATTTCTTAAGAAAAATAAGCACAATTTTAACAAGATTATGCCTCAACTTATCATTACCTTTGCCAGGAGGTATTGTGATCACTTGCTTTGTGAGTTTGCATGTTTGTGTGAGTGTTTGTTTGTTAGCAAGATACCTCAAAAAATTACAGACGGATTTTCATGAAATTTTCTGGAAATATTGATACTGGCACAAGGAAGACATTATTAAATTTTGGTGGGTGGGGGGGCAGATCTGTCTTGGCAGAGTTCTGCGCTCTCTGAGTGCTTTCCTTGTTTGTCCATGTGCATTCTGGATCAGATCTACAAAGACACTAACACTGAGTAACAGGCAGAAAAGAGTTCAAATTGGGCTGAATTTTCTTTAGAACATTTCAGGTTGTTCATATTTGTTCAGGTTATTCACATTTTATTGTTACAGGATAGTTTGTAAATGGAAATATTTCATAATGTATTTATTTTTTACACTAAAACAAAGAAAAAAATTTGAAGCTGTTAATTAAGATTTTGCTAAATTCAAGAATTTTTTTTTACTTAATTGAACACTTTTTTTTTTTTGCTTAATTCAACATTTTTACTTAATTCAAGCTAAAAAAAATGTTTTTGCTGAATTCAATTCAAGACTGTGGAATTTTTGCACTTTGCAAAAACATCCCAGGGGCCAGATTAGAACCTTTGGCGGGCCACATTTGGCCCCCGGCCGCATGTTTGAGAGCCCTGATTTACAGTATTTGGACTCACCCAGCGTGTTCATGCAGAGGTCAGTGCTGTCTGAAAAAACCTCACTCTTCTCTCTCTCTCTCTCTATCTCTCTCTCTCTCTCAGCCTGTACATACTACGGATGTGTGACCTGAGTGTATTTAACCCAGATGAGCTGAAAAAGTCATGAAAAATGTCTTTCCTAGAAAAAAAAACAACAACGACGTATTGAACTGTTTTTTGTATTCTTGCTACTTTTTACCACGTGAGATTGTTTTGACAAATGCTTCTTTTGTGTTTTTTTAAATGTAGTCCATGTAGTGATTGTATCGGTATGTGGCGGCGGGGGGGGGGGGCGGGTCTCGGAGATGACCCCCCGCACATGTGTGAGTGTGTGAATGTAAATGGTTTTTCTGTCAAACAGGGAAAATTGAGACTGAAGCGAATTGTATTAGAAATGTAAACAGACCATTTGCCTTTTTTTTTTTTTGTCGGTTTTTCTTTTTTTAATTTACTAACCTTATGGGTCTGTTGGATTTGGCAGGACGAGCCTGCGCCTTGTGTTAAATAGTTTCCATGTTCTGAAAGCGATATTGTTGTCCTGTTACATGTGGCATTGAGCTTCTGTTCGTCAGGGCGGGTTTACACCGGAGCTATGATGCCTTCCCCTTGTGAATGCTCAGAGATTCTCATATTATGAACATTTGGTTTACAGGTGGCCCGGGACCCCCCCACCCCACACCCCAACCCTCACCCCTCACCCCCCACCCCATTCCACTGATTTATGTGCAGTATTCAAAGGTATTTAACACATATAGAGAAGGCCAAGAAGACAGAAATAACTTGTTTTTCTCTTTATTTTCGCCTTAAAACGGGGCTTTAAAAACGCACCTCTCTGCCTCTTCTCTACCTTCATCATCATCAACAAAATGTGAGCTCATCTACTTTTTTGCCCTTTTAAATTATACAAAAAATACTGTAAACCCACCCTCCTACAATCATTCTTCCTGACCCCACATTTATTTATATTACTTTTTTTTTTTTTTGTTACTCTGTATTCCTGGAGGAACAGACCTGGGCTTGGTTTATTGTTTGAGGGACAAACATGGATCAAGAAGTTGCTTTTTTTCTTTTTTTTTTTTTTACACATCAGCTGGAGTTGTATTCAGCTTTGACGGTGTACAATTGACAAACATTACATTTAAAAAAAAAAAAGTCTAAAGGTGCAGGAGACTTTCGTGACCAATTTTTCCTCAGATCTGTCCATCCTCAGTCTTGTCCTCAGTATCATGAATCTGTTCGTCTGTCTGTCATTACTCAGCTGAATCTTTTTCATTACGGTGAAACAGTTTCTTAGTTCCATCCACCACAAACAAAACGTGTGTTTACATTCAGAGTCAGGAGGGAACTGGGCACCTGAAGAATTTTGTCACGACGTGCATTGTGGGAAAGGGAGGTTTGCGCAGCCACCGGCAGCGACAGCGCAAACATATGATATTATATGGATGAAACAGACATGCAGAAACGTCTGAAATGCGGAAAAGCGAGAGGAATATGCATTGAAGGAAAAGAGCTTTTTTTTACGTTTATGCGCCGTGTCTTAAGCAGCTGCTGCTGCTGTCAGGCAGCTGCGCGAACCTCCGTTTCCCACAATGTACGTTGCGACAAAAATTCCTCAGATGCCCAGTTCCCTCCTGACTCTGAATGTAAACACATGGTTTGTTTGTGGTGGATGGAACTAAGAAACTGTTCACTGCAATGAAAGAGATTCAGCTGAGTAATGACAGACAGACGAACAGATTCATGATCCTGAGGACATGACTGAGGATGGACAGATCTGAGGAAAACTGGTCACGAAAGTCTCCTGCACCTTTAAGCATGGTGTTGTAAAACATCAGGAATTCATAAGGGTCAGATGTCGATATTGCCAACAACTACAAGTGCTAAAAGGACTTGTTAATTGATTGGTGCTGACACGTTAAAAAAAAAAATACACAAAATAAAACCTAACAGGACCTCATACTAAATGCTGAATCTTTGAAATGTAATAGTAATAACAAAAAGAAAAAAAAAAAAAGAAGTGTATGTTTAAAGCCAAAGAAGAATTCCAGCCCAGCAGTACTGGTTTACTGAGGGTGATCAGTAGCAGATTCGTCATGTTTTTCTAGAATTGCGTTCGGATGAAGGACCAACGGAGCGAGGGAAAATAGTGGATAAATTCTAGATAACATTAGTCGTCCCTTCTTTTGCAGGTAGTCGGGGGGGGGGGGCAAACAGCAGAAAAGCCTCTGTAAAAGCACAAACGGAGTCAATCCACCCTTCTCCTCTAGAGCTGATGATTATTTTCAGTTTCAGCACCAGTTTTTTTACCCATCGTCCCACTGCAGCCATCCCCCCCCCCTTTGCTTTTTCAGTTCTGATAAATACCCCATCAGACCCTGGTGTCTCTTGCTCTCTGCATGCTTACTGTGTTAGGTCCTGTGTTCTGTATCCCTGGAACTGGTGCTCACCACCCCCAGACCCCCCCCCCATACCGCCCACCCCCTTTTTTCCTCCAAGGCCAAACCCCCCACCCCCCCCCCCCCCGTCTATCCCCCTCCTTCACAGCACTGTTCCCTCTATAGCTTTTTCAATTGTACTGTAGTATTGTGAATGATGTTGAGAAAAAAAAAAAGAACAGAAAAAAACTTTGTGGCGACGTACAGTACGTGTACATTCATGCTAAGATTATCTGTATGTATGTATGTAGTCATTCAGTTACACACAGCACTAACAAATAAAACTTTTTTTCATTATAAAGTTACATCTTGGTGATGTCGTCTTATCGCACCCTATAATCATGTACTTTAATTACCTGTTTGTATGCGTTTGTTTAGTGTGGACACTAGTTTCATTTAATTCTGAGTCAATAAAGAGATGCATAAAAGCCGCTGAAGGTAAGTATTGAGTTGAACATTTAAATTAGATCACATGGAACTTTATTGATCCCTTGGTCCCTCTGGGAAATTAAGGTTCCAGCAGCACCAGACTGTATGTACAGGACACAAACAGTACACAGATGGAAGAAAATAATATTGAAATAATTAGAGAAACAGCAGTAAAGGGGAAATGGCACATCAGAGGTGCTGCTAGTAATAATAATAATAGTAACAATATAATAATGAAAGTAGTAACAGTAAAACAACGCTGATCCTCTAGCAGTGGACTGCTGGGGAGATGAGACAGACATGGTTTTGCAATGCAAGGCTGTATTATTATCATTATTATTATTTATTTGATTCATCTTCTGATGCACTTTCTCCTCACTAGGTGTCATGGGGGTGCTGGAGCCTATCCCAGCTACTTATGGGCGAAGGCGGGGTTCACCCTGGATGAGTTGCCAGTTCATCACGAGGAGTGACATACAGGAGACTAACAACCAATCACTCTTACATTCACACCTAGGGCAATTTTAGGTTTATCATTATTATTAGTTATTAATAATAATAATAATATTTATTAATCTAGTAAATCATAATAACTAGTGGCTATTTGTCGTCAACAAGTAAATCAACTTAAAGGTGACTGAACTTAAAGACTGTACCATAACTCAATAACCACTAGATGCACCATGGGGTTTGTGGTTTTACGCAGTCAAAAATACAATGTCCATATCATAAATGTAGTTTCAAGTGGTTTATTTTCAGGATTTTGCAGCTAAACGACAACCAAGGCCTTCGGTGCTGTCTGTCCTGTTCATCCTGTCCTGTCTGTCTGTGAATGACTGGTTGTCTGGTATAAACCGTGGGCCCACCCAGGGTGCATGCTGCTCTAACTTGGTGCTCCCTATTTATGCCCACGTGCCCATAGGTCTAAAACCAATAACAAAACACAAAATAAAAAGGTGCTAAATACTAAGAATGAAAGCAATAACCATAAAAAAAAAAAAATGTCTTCTAAAGGTTAAACAAAAAACAAATCAAAATAAACAATTAGCAAAAATACTAAATTAATGAACAAAAAAAGGCAAATTAACTTTGAACACAAAACTAAACAGACAAATAACTCCTAAGTCATACGGTGGTGCAGTGGATAGCGCTGGTGGCTCACAGACAGAAGGTCCTTGGTTCGATTTCCAACACCAGTAGATGTGTGGGGACCTTTCTGTGTGGGGTTTGCATGTTCTGCCAGTGTCTGTGTGGGTTCTTCTCAGATACTCCGGCTTCTTCCACCATCCAAACACATGCACTGATAATAGTGTGAATGTGACAGTGATTGTCTCTACATGTTCAGCCCCGAGATGAACTGGAGACATGTCCAGGGTGAACCCCACCTTCACCCATAGCAGGCCCATAGAAGTGATTTTTTTGAGTGGGGGGGCTGCCCCCCCAATTTTTTTAGCCTCGCTTACACTCAGCATGATTTCACTACTTATGGCTGCACAAGACTTTCACCATTCATTCATAAATGCATAATAAACAAATTCAGTAAATTCAATTCAGCACTCATATACACTGATACAATATTTACCTTCACTATGTATATACACACATTTATAAATATTTATACAAATCCAAGGTTCAACACTTTACATTGCAAATGTCTTAGATACTTCAGATTATTGTATTAGTCTGTAAACTGCTGCTAACTATTGGCTCAACTTCAGCGATTCAGTGATGAAGTAGCTATTTCAGAACAATGACTGTTTTGCTCCATACAAAATAAAGGTGATTACCTCTAGAATGTTTCTCGTCATTTATCGTGGTAAGGGGGTAAGAGACAGCTCATTACCTGGTGTAATTATATTAAATAGACCATTTTAATTTACTGCTAAAAATTCAGAATCCCTCTTTGGATGCCACAAAAGTGGGGGGGCTGAGCCCCCCCTACTTCTACGGGCCTGCATAAGTAGCTGGGATAGGCCCCAGTGACCCTAGTGAGGATAAAGTGGGTTCAGAAAATGAATGAATGAAAGGACTTCTATGTCAGGATTTTTTGGTAAAATTATTTCATAATTTTAATCATGTTGACACCTGTTTGGGATCAACTTGTGATGCAGTGCTGAATATGTGAGAAGATCATAGAGTGCAAATACATTCTAGCAGCAGAGTTCACCGTATTTGAATGTTTTTGACATGATTCTTACAAGTTAAGTTGAATCCAGTGTCACACCAAGTCTGTCAAAAAGACAGCAGAATGTTTTATGTCCATTTGTTGTTTTTGGACAAGATAGATAGATAGATAGATAGATAGATCGATCGATAGATAGATAGATAGATAGATAGATAGATAGATAGATAGATAGATAGATAGATAGATAGATAGATAGATAGATAGATAGATAGATAGATAGATAGATAGATAGATAGATAGATAGATAGATAGATAGATAGATAGATAGATAGATAGATAGATAGATAGATAGATAGATAGATAGATAGATAGACTTTATTAATCCCCTAGAGGACATTCAGAAATTACCAATGCGGTCACCGCTCCACAAACACAGTCATACCACATCAACACTCAATAAATAAATAAATGCAGAGTATAAGTAGCTGTGAGTAACTCATATAAACTTTTTCCCCCCCCACATTTAGTCATATGAAAAAATTAAATAAAAAAAAACAAAACTAATATGATTTTGAGACCTCTGTCCTAATCCAGGTGTATGTTATTACACCTCCCAGTCGGGCAGGGGGCGCTGTCCGGGCCTCCTCCGTCGCAGTCCTCTGTTCACCCCGGCAGCCTGATGCTTTTACATCCGGGTCACTCTCTCGCTCTCTTCAATCGCAGTCCGCTTCCCTTCCTGCGCTTTCGACCGGGGAGGTCTGCTGGCTGCAGAAGAACACCCCCCCTCCCTCCCTCCCGAATCCCGGGCCCTACCGTCGGCGTCTGGTAAAACCGGGCTCCGTGGCGCCGCTTTTCCCGCACGACCGGTCGCACATGACGCGGGCTCTGCCGATGGTGGTGCACGGCGCCGAGGGCTCCCCGTCTGTGCGACATCTACGCGCAGAGGTAGCATCGCGGGCTAACGTTAGCTAACAACATCGATCTCTCCGCCACTCCACCGCCCCCCTCTCCCTCTCTCCCTCCGGGCGAACCCCCGCTACCGATCCGTCACATCAACAGTTGATTGATAGCTAACACTGGACCCCCGAACGAACGCTCGCCCCCTTCTTCCGCTCGTCCATCGGCCGGAGCAGGAAGCCCCTCCGCTCCCTCGCGCACAGTTCGCATTCGGGGCCCGTGCGGAGGAGCTCCGGACTTTTAACCCGTGCTATTTCAATCAGCCCCTTTTTCCTCCTTCTCTGTGGCCTTGTTGTGGGGTCCGTATCTAGTCTACCTCAGCCCCCCAGTACCTCCCCCGTCCCCCCGGTGTCTACAATCCACCCCGTCGCTGGAGCCCGGCGCCGGCTCTGCTGCTACTGACAATCCGACCAGAGGCGCTGCTCGGCGGACACCTCCTGCGGCCGAACCCGGCTGGATCTCTGGTTCTCTTCTTTTCTGCAGAGGGAGGGGGGCAGCTGTCTTGGTTCGTCCCACCTCACACCCACTTAAATAGCACACAGCACAAATCCCGTAGCCGCCCTTCACCTCCACCACCACCCCTTCCAGGTGTGCCCGTCCTCCCCGGCACTCACAGCCCCCTGCCCGCCCCGCTGCTGCCGAGGCTCGGGTCTCGCCATGCCGGGTCCGGTGGCCGGTAGCAAGTCCCGTGTGTACGCAGATGTCAACACGCTGAAGAGCCGGGAGTACTGGGACTACGAGGCCCACGTCCCCAACTGGAAGTGAGGATGTTTGAGTGTTTCATGCATGTGCATCAGTGGTCTCTGTTTCTGTTTGCATGTTTTCTCACAGGAGGAAGAAGGGGGGGGGTGGTCTGGAGCAGATGGGGGGTCTATTATTGCACAGATAAGCCCAGGATGTGATGATACAGTGATAGCACAGTCTCTCATCTTCTCTCCCATCCTACGTCCTGCTGTTCTGCTCTGTCTAACACCTCTTTACTCCATCCCTGTCCCCACATTCACTCCATCTGTCGACTGAAATAACCTCTGCCATGAGATCACAACACCAGAGCTCTTCTTTTCCCACATCCAGGCTACTGCCGCGTTCCAGGCAACCCAGAACTCGTGTTTTTCCAACCTTCTACCAGTGTAAATGCACTGGAATGTCAGTCAAACCTGTGACTTCCACCTGTGAACTCGTACTAGATCCATGTTCTCCCACTTCTGAGTTCTGACGTCACATAGCAATGGCAGCCCCCGTGGATGTGGTGTTTATGCAGATTGTTTATTAAAATAAGGTATTGCTCTGATATTATTTATCTGTAATTGTTCTGCATAATCAGCAGCTACTCTAGTGTTAGCTAGTTTTCAGTCCAATGAATGCAAGACTAAACTATTACCAAGTACAAAACCAAATACACAAAGAACATAATGTATGGTAAGTGGAAGCTCAGCAGGAAGTTAGCCCAGTGTCAAGCATTAGCAGAGATCATGATTTTAAGTTGATAATCAGGAAATTGTCCGATGAATCAAGTACTCACAACAGGATAGCTATTGCTCGTCCTATGGCTCTCGCTCAGGGTGCAACTTTACAAATGTACAAAAATACAAAAAATAAACACAAAAAGGCCAATAAACATTGCCATACACATATTAAGTCAAAACTAATACTAACACAACAACCCTGCTGAACTCCTGCACATAAAAATAACACATGTACAACAACATGCCCACTACCCACAATGCACTGCAGCAAACATGCCACAATAACATAAAAGGTAGAACAGCTTCTCTTGCCTTATGTGTCGTTTTTCCTCCTCTGTTTCCCTCAAATAAGCAAAGAACAAATACCTCTGGGATAGAAATGATTGTAAATGAACATACATACGGTCCTGCCATGCTGGTTTGTTTACATCTAACTCCCACAATTCCTTGTGCTCGGGCAGTTTGGTGCGACTTGCCTGGAACGTTACAAACTCGTGAGTCGTGGTTTGAAGTTTTGACTTATGGGTTCAAAAACCGTCCTGGAACGCAGCATACGTCTCAGGGAGGATTCTGCAAGAACAGCTCCCAGACTGACTTCAACCGCACGCTGACACTGAAAATATTTTTCTCGTGTTTTGTCACACTTTGACTCACGCGCTCTGCACTGCTTTCCTCTTTTTGTCCCTATAGCAACCAAGAGGATTATCAGCTGGTTCGGAAGCTGGGCAGAGGGAAGTACAGCGAAGTGTTCGAGGCCATAAACATCACCAACAATGAGAAGGTGGTGGTCAAGATCCTGAAGGTAAGCCGGCTCCAGGGAGTTCCACTGTCTGCTGAGCTGTTGAACATGGCAGAGTTCTGTTTTAGAACAGATTTTTAAGGCCCAATCCCAATTCACCCCTTGCCCCCCCCCCACTTACCCCTCCCCCTTGGCCCTTGCACTTGACACTACCCCTTGAACCAGAGCTGCAAGGGTTAGGGCTTGAAACATTCCCCTATGAAACTGGACAACCCTTTGCAACTTGTTACATCATCAGCCGTCATCGATGCCACTAGGGCTGCATGATATTGGAAAAAACTGACATTGCGATTTTTTTTTTTTTTTTTTTTTTTTAACCCTGCAGTATATATTGCGATATGAAAAAACACTTGTGGTATTGTAGTTTTTTGTTTTTATCATTGTTGGTTTGTAATTATTATAATGTAAGTTGAGGGTTAAGTGTTACCTGTGGAAACACCCCCAGGAATGTACTTTGTTTCTATTTTTCACACATTTTGGTTCTACAATGTAAATACTGTCAAATAAATGGCCTGAACTTAAAATAGCACATTTTATACACCTTAATGGTGCCCAAGTGAGCTGGGAGCAATTTTAGGGTTCAGTGTCTTGTCCAAGGACACTTTGACATATGGACAGTCAAGCCAGGATTTGAACCGCTGACCCTTTGGTCAGAGGATGACTCTGCTCTACCAACTGAGCCACAGCCGACCAGTATTTAAATAAGTTCATTCTAATTTGGTTTTGGCCTGTTTTGGTTCATTGTTCTGGCTTGAAGTCAAAGGACAGGAGTGAGGATTTAAAATGTTATGTTGCAGTTATTTGATGATGAGAATGGGGGTGTGAGTAAATAAGTTTTTCCTTCTTCCCACTCCTTTCAAGTATAGATGACTGATTTTTGGAATTTTGAATTTGCATGTATTCTGTAAATGCTCGAAATAAACAAACAAAAAATACTCAGGAGGTTATAATAGCTGTGTGGTGTTGATGTAAATGGTCAAACTAACTAGTCGTGTTTCCTCTTGTGTCGACACAGAACACACGTTTCAGTTTAATTCTTCTTGTAGCTGAAATAATTCCAGATAACTGATGTTGCTTTGGTTTTTGGCACCAAGTCTTTGTTTACGGTGATTTTCTCTTCTTCGTTGCTCATTTTTTCAATGTTGTTACCAGCGACTCACTCCAAACTGAGTAAGAACGGCTGTGATTGGTGGATGGCTGCGGACAGTGTGTGTCAGAAAACATTTAAAATTAGATGAGAACACACTGAGTTCATTTGCCTCCGACATCGCAGGACCTGTGATGTGACTATTGCACACACGTACATCGCGATAATGATTCTCAAACAATATATTGTGCAGCTCTAGATACCGCTATAAACAGATTAGGGATGTAATGATATGAAAATTTCATATTATGGTTACTGTGACCAAAATTATCACGGTTATCATTATTATCGCGGTATTGTTGAAATTGTGCTCAAAATGTTCAAAAGGTACTAATACACACTGAAATAATTTAACCAAGTTGTATTTTGAAAAAAACACAACAAAAAATCAAATAAAATAATTA
This sequence comes from Sphaeramia orbicularis, assembly GCF_902148855.1. NCBI lineage: Eukaryota > Metazoa > Chordata > Actinopteri > Kurtiformes > Apogonidae > Sphaeramia > Sphaeramia orbicularis. Next base: position 1,779,868 of record NC_043962.1, read on the forward strand.
GCACAATGTCCCTTCTGTTGCAGAAACATTCACATATTAACCCTTAGTGGTCTGAGCCTATTTTGTCCATTTTTCAGTCCTTTTGATTTGGCCTTTATATACTATAGAAACAAATGTTTACTATCCCCATGTTTGGGATCTGTTTATTCAGCACAACTTCATCTATCTCATCTATTATTTTTTTCACTTTAACTACTATAAAAACGCAAAAGGCCAGAAAACACAAAAAAAAAATATAAAATCCAATTTGAAAAATGTATATAATTTATTGCATAAATAACACACAGATGCTTAACGAACCTTTTCAAAGACTTTAAAAGTGAATATTGGTTCAAATATTAGGTATAGAAAATTTAAATTGTAATAAATTAAAACTATACTCAAATATTTGACATAAAAACAAAGTTTTACATAGGTGTTTTCTCCGGAAAAGTGCAGTAATCAAACACGGTTATTATGAGAATTAGAATTTAAACGGTAATACTAACCGTTGGCAATTTTACAGCGGTTCATCATTATACTGGTAATCGTTGCATCCCTAAAACAGATGCGACAACTTTGTTTCCTAAAGTATTCATCATGTCGTCAGCAGCTGGAACCTTCTCTGTTCCATGGGCTTTGGTCATCTTTTTACACCTGTCAACTACAAACCACAGAAATGCGATCTATAACACATTGAAACAGTCGATCAAATGATTAAGTTGTTCACAAAGAAAATGTGTACGCTACCAGTCAAAAATTTGGACTCACCTTCTCATTTAAATGACATGAGATGGAGCTCAGATGACCACCAAGTGCTCATCTAGCATCAATGGAACTCCTTCAAGACTGTTGGAAAACATGTCAGGTGACAACTTCAGGAAGCTCATCCAAGAATGAAAAGAATGTGCAAAAGCAGTGATGAAAGCAAAATGTGGCTATTTGGAAGAATCTAAAATGTAAAACACGCTTGGAGTTATGTCCCACTATTTTTAACTCCATAATTCCATATGTGTTCAGTCATAGTTTTGATGCCTTCAGTGAGAATCTACAGTTTAAATAGTCATGAAAATACAGAAAAACCAGCTGAGTCCATACTTTTGACTGGTAGTGTACATCTGTGTGTTTCTTTCATCACTGCCGCACCTTTTGGCTGTGTTTACCTCTATTTTGCCAATGATTTGAACAGAATTATGGGAGATTTCTGCTACCCCTCCGTTCATAGTGTGGTCCTGGAATATTTCCATTCAAGGTCAAACAGCCTCCGCCTTAGCCCTTCCCGTTTGTCTAATCAAGAATCGGGACAACACTACCCCTTCACATGAACGCGCAGAACAGAGGGGTGAAGGGGTGAACTGGGATTGAGAATTAGACTCCAAGGACCTTCATGATTTCAGCATTTAAGCACATGTTTACTCCCAGTTGAGATACTAATGAAACAATAGAAAACACCAAACAGAGGGTTATTTATCCATATTTAATTTGGAATTAACACATTTAGAGCTGCAACCAATTAATCGACTCAAAGTGATCCAAAAAAAATCCTTCAACCACAGTTCTCCTGAACCAAAGCTTTGTTTCCTTCATTTCTCTGCTGTTAAACATTGGTTCCACTGTTGTGTTTCACACAGACGCTTATTGTGACGCACAAAAAAGCTTCAATTCAGGAAAACAGACATAGAATATCTCCCTTCGATCAATTCGAGTCGATTAATCGAATTGGGAATTTTTGCATTGGCTTCAAGCACCTAATTGATTAATCGGTTGCAGCTCTAAACACATTCATGATGATCTGTGTGTCGTAATGATGGACGTGTTGCTTTATTTGTACGTTCTGGATGCGTTGTGATCAGGTGGTACTTTAACTGAGCTTTGGATTCATGGTTTTATTGCATCTGGAGACACATGATGTGTGTTGGTTTCTCATTTCTGTTCTGAGAAACGGGATATTTTCTCTGTTTAACTAACTTGGCTGTATTGTCTCTTGATCATGTAGAGCAGGGCTGTCAAACTCATTTTAGTTCAGTTCCACATTCAGCCTAATACGATCTGAAGTGGGCCAGACCAGTAAAATAATATAAATAATAGGTTAAGAACTTATAAATAATGTCAACACCAAAGTTTTCTCTATGTTTTTGAGTGAAAAAAGTAAAATTCCGTAATGAAAATGTTTACATCTGCAAACTGTACTTGAACACAACACGAACAAATATGAACAACCTGAAAATTCTTAAGAAAAATAAGTGCAATTTTAACAATATTGTGCTTCAGTTTATCATTTATACGTGTGCATTACAAAGTACAGATCACAGTGGGTCTACAAATACACAAAACATTTAATAACAGACAGAGTATTGTTAAAATTCTACATACGTCTCTTAGAAATTTCATATTGTTCATATTTGTTCAGGTTATTCACATTTTTGTAAAAGGATTGTCTGCAAATACAAACATTTTTGTGTAATTCTCCTTTTTTACACTAAAAAAAAAAGACAAAAATTTGCATATTTCATCATTTCTAGGTTGTTATGATTGTATTTTACTGGTCTGACCCACTTCAGATTGAATTGACCTAAAATGATTTTCACATCTTTAATTGTTAATATCGTCATTATAATTTTTGCATTTCACAAATTCATCCGAGGGCAGGGCTGCGTATTGGCAAGAATCTGGTGATACGATACAAACCACAATACTAGGATCACGATACCATGTATCACGATATATCATGATACTGTTAAAAGAGGCAATTTTTGTTTGTTTCTTTTTTTTGGATGATTATTTCCTTGAAGAATGGGTTCTATGCACAGCTCCACTACTTCCTGAACTTCATGTGGGTCTTTTATTTCCTGTCTTTCATTATTGGTCTCACTGATTCATCCAGGTGTGTCTGCCACTTCTTGTGACTACTGATTAATTAGACACACCTGGAAGAATCAGTGTGTCCGATAATGAAAGACAGGAAATAAAGGACCCAGCTGAAGTTCAGGAAGTAGTGGAGCTGTGCATAGAGTCCATTCAATTCCACCAGAAATCTGCACAAATATTCAACACATTTTTATTTGTTCAGAACGGGATCTAATGTTATATCACAAAATTTTCTGTATTAAAATTTTAAGTCTGTTTTACAGACATTACAGTTTCAGATCCTGTTCAAATGTTCATATTCTGTTAGTTCAGAACTAACATCAGAACAGGATTTTAGTTCAATCCCAACAAAGGAACGAACACTATTGAATAGAAGAGTGTTCAATAAGAATAAATAAAATAGAAACAAAACCTGAAGTTCAGGAAGTAGTGGAGCTGTGCATAGAGCCCATTCTTCAAGGAAATAATCATTCAAAAAAAAAAAAAAAGAAACAAACAATAAATTGCCTTTTTAACAGTATCATGATATATCGTGATACATCGTATCGTGATCCTAGTATTGTGATTTGTATCATATCACCAGATTCTTGCCGATACACAGTCCTACCCCTTGGATGAATTTGTGAAATGCAAAAATTATAATGACAATATTAACAATCAAAGATGTGAAAATCAGTGAAAATATAAACAAAAAAGAAAAACAAAAATGAACCTCCACAATATCTGCATTTGAATAAATACCTAAAAATATCGCTACAGTACTTTTTAATATCGATACAGTATTGTGAAATGAAATATCGTGATATATTGCAGAATCGATATTTTCTTACAGCCCTACTGAGGGGCTGGATTGGACCCTTTGGCGGGCCGGTTTTGGCCCCCGGGCCTCATGTTTGACACCTGTGATGTAGAGCGTTCAGACCACCAGCCCAAATCCATTTTTATTGTCATTATCCAGATTGATTTTTCAAAGTCTGGACAGCAGAAAGCCACATGAAACCCCATTTGGCAAATGGGGTTTAAACCACATTTGGTGGTTTTGAAATGTGACTCCGAGGGGATTTCTCCGTACGGATCTCAGTCTGGATGTTCTGGCCTCTGAAAATCAGATTTATTTATTTTTTTAGTGTGTTTTATGTGACTTGCGACGTCCCGTCACAATAGTGTCACATGCAGAGTGACAGAAGTGCTGAGCAGAATCCACCACGCTGCCACTGGCACAGCGCCGTGGACGACGACTGGGAGACTTGGGTGAGGCTTCTTCAAAGCTGTGAAAGTGTGTCACCCGCATAGATGCGGAGTCACTGACACTCCTGTTGTTACCATGGCAACCCATAGCTAAGCATTTTCTCCGTGCTCTGGAGCTAGCTAGCCGGATAAAAAGGCAAACCATCGGAGGACAGATTGATGTCATAATTCACAATCGTATCAGAGTTTCTATTCATTCCTTCATTCGTTTAAGCTTTATTAAGGACACAAAAACTAGGTCCACAGGATACAGTAAAAACAGACACTAAAAAAAAAGAAAGAAATAGCCTAAATCAGGGTTCTCAAACTACTGTTCTTTCAGGTTCCACATTCAACCCAATTTGATGTGCAGTGGACCGAACCAGTAAAATAAGAACAGAATAACCTATAAGTAATGACAACTGCACATTTATGTCTGTATTTTAGTGCAAAAAAAAACAACACTAAATTATAAAAATACTTACTTTTATAAACTATCCAAACAAAAAAGATGTGGATAACCTGAAAAAACTGAAATTTCTTAAGAAAATAAGTGCAATTTAACCAAATTATAGCTAAACTTCTCATTTGTCCATGTGCATTATGGATCAGATCTACAAAGACACTAAACACAGAAAATGCAGAAAATAGTTCAAATTGTGCTTAATTTTCTTTAGACATTTCAGGTTGTTCATATTTGTTCAGGTTATTCACATGTTATGGTTACAGGATAGTTTGTAAAGGTAAATATTTTCATAATTTAATGTTATTTTTGCACTAAAACAAAGACAAAAATTTGAAGTTGTCATTATTATAGACATAGTTTAATATTTTTTTTCCATCAAACCCCGTAGTAAATCTGCAGTCATTCTTTTTGTGGGTTCTTCTGCTATTATTATTTGACTGTAGATCAGATTGGTCTGGATGTGGAACCAACACTAAAATGAGTCTCACTGCCTGGACTGTGGAATTTATACACTTTGTAAATTCATCCCAGGGGTCGGACTGGAACCTTTGGAGGGATGCATTTGGCCCCCAGGCCGCATGTTTGACAGCCCTGGCTTAAATCCATATTTCCTTACACATAAAGGCTCAAATGCCAGTGAGACCACATTTAAATGTAAACCTTATAGAACTAATCTTGGGACAGATGAAGGCTTGTACAATTGAGTTGAAAAAATTTTATAACTGCACATGAATGAATAAATAAAATACTGTTTTGCAGCCGCACAGCATCGAACACCACATCCACAAACATCTGATATCTGACTGGCACTGTAATGTACTGACCAAAAGTGAGGAAAAATAAGGTTCAAGGTTTATGTGTTGTCATTTATTCAGTGTGGCATGTCCTCCTCAGACCCAGCGATGGCTTTGTGTCCTCTGTAGTGGACCAGAGTTTCACAGCTTTACTTTAACCCTTTCATGCATGAATTATGATTACCGAAATAAAGATTTTTTTCCTGAATGTTTTATTCCTCTTTAGGCATGAAAAACAATGCAACTGAAATTTCTTTATGAAACTATTTTGCATGGAGTTAGAAAAATGTCCCCTCAGCTGGACACCATGCATTTAATTTTTGAAGCAAAGAAACATGTACTTACTGACATACTGTGTGAAAACTATGAAATAAAATCATTTTTAATGCTGTGAATCTGATGCTTCCTCACATTTTAACATCCTATAATACTAGTTATTAATCAATCAGATAATATGCAAAAAACAAACAACAACTTTTTGTTTAAAAAGAAATTTAAATTACAGTCTGATAACAATTAGCAACTGATTTAGACTCAAATATGTTACTGCAGATCAGGTTTAGCAGGAACAGGAACAGTAAATGGTATGAATTGTAATGTATGGGGTGTTGCACAAACGTTGATATGCAAGTAAAACAACAAAATCCATGAATATACAAGAGAACAGCTGTAGAATAGCTGTCCACTGGAGTGACCACTATGCATGAAAGGGTTAAAATAAAAAAAATTACATAATGTCCACTGAAAAGGACATTATATTAAAATTTTTTTTTTAAATGTATCTGAAAAAACTGTTGCATCAGCTGTTTCCAATTAAGGCAATTATTTAATGTAAAATGTGAAAATGTTTACTTACTGGGTGTCGGGAGGATATGAAGAATGTAATGTGTACTTGAGTCCCAGCAATAAGATAAGAAATAGGATAAAGAATAGTAAACATTTATAAAAGACAGACAGACACTTAAAAACACATACATAAGTAAAACGCATTTTCCATTTAAAAGACATTAACTACCACTGAGGAAAATAAAGGTGCATATGCATGTATGACAAAGTGCAGCTCAGTGATAAGTAACACAATAGAAGTGTTTTATTGGTGCATACACTTCCCATCTGTATGCAAACCTTTCACTGATACAGTTGTTTGAATTTAGAATAAATTATTTTGTACTCCCTCAGCTTTGAGCTACATGGCCTACTTTGGGAACCATCTCCCTATGTTCACATGCAACATAGGTTCAGTTTTTGGCCCTTTTCCTACAAAGATGAGACTCTTTATAATGGGTTTTTATGGTAAATGAAAATCAATATTTCACTAGTGTTAGTGTTTACATGCAGCCGCGCAAACTGATAAAACCAGAATTTTTTTTCGAAGATGCTCCACTATCTGGACACAACCTCCCACTTTGACTCCTTCAAATGCGTTCTGGAAACAGTCCAGTTTTTGACCTGTGTGTATCTGCTCGGTTAACGCTTGTTTGTTTGCCAGAGAAGATCTTCATCAGTGTGTCAGTATTCCAAATGCACTCTGTACATGTCCAAAACATCGTCATAAATCTGGATATTATCAGAATCCCCCCTATGTCCTAGTGGGAATGTTTTCTGAATAACAGTGAACATTTGTATAATATCAGTGTAACATTATCTGATTATGGACCAGATCAAATGAAAGTGAACGTCAGTGTCATTTGTACCATGTGTCATGTGAAAGTACTTACTCAGACCTGTTTCATACATGTATTAAAACATGGAGATCAGTTATGAGTTTAAAACCACAGACATTATTGAACTGGATCCGGACCTTATGATAATCCCCTGGGTTTCTCTCCAATACTCAGATGTCTTCTGCATGTATGCCTGTTAAATCTGATTCATTTCATTCTTTTATGTCTGAACATGTGTGAAAACAGAAGTGACAGTCAACATGAGCAGAAGACAATAACAGGAAGTATAGTCTATCATCACATACTCTGAAAGAAATCCAACAGTGGCTGAAACATGAACCATTGTTTTTTCGATTGTCACATTCTGAAGTGCATGTAAACCGCGTCAGATCTGATTATTAAAAATGATCTGATTACTTTTTATGGTCACGTTAACAGGCTCAGTGTTCAGTTACTTGGACTGGATTATTAGATTATCCAAGCAGGTCATTACAAGGAACCACAATGATTCCATTAAGATGTTTAAAATGACCTCAAATTGAACAGAGGCGTCCGTTTTGACTTTAGCTGTTCATGTGTAACAGAACTGAAGGAGGCTGACGGTCGGTGCTGCTGCTGTTTTCATGTGTTGGGCTTTTTAACGTGGCACACAGTCCAGGCCGGTGTTGGGTTACCTGTCAGGCATTTAAATATATGAAAGGAGGTGATGACAGCGCACAGACATTGTGTTTTAAGTCCAGTAGGGATGTGACGATTACCGGTATAACGTAAATGGCAGTAAAATTGCAGACAGTCAGTATTACCGTTAAATTGTAATTCTCATGATAATCGTGTTTGATTACTTGCACTTTTCCAGAGAAAACGCCTTTGTAAAGATCTGCTTTTATGTCAAATATTTGAGTATAGTTTAATTTATTACAGTTTTAATTTTATATACCTAATATTTGGAACCAATATTCACTTTTAAAGTCTTTGAAAAGGTTCGTCAAGCATCTGTGTGTTATTATGCAATAAATTATATACATTTTTCAAATCAGATTTATATATTTTTTTGTTTTTTGTCCTTTTGTGTGTTTATAGTAGGTTAAAGTGAAAAAAATATAGACAGATGATATAGATGAAATTGTGCTGAAAAAACAGATCCCAACATGGGTATAGTAAACATTTGTTTATATAGTATATAAAGGCAACTCAAAAGGACTGAAAAACAGACAAAATAGGCTCAGACACTAAGGGTAATATTTGAATGTTTCTGCAGCAGAAGGGACATTGTGCCATTATTTTATTTGTTTTTTTGGTTTTTTTTTTTTTTTATTTTCAAAAAACAACTTGGTTAAATTATTTTAGTGTGTGTATTAGTACTTTTTGAACATTTTGAGCACAATTTTACGACGGCATATTAGGGCCACATAAGAGAAAAACAAACGCTTGTCACTACGAGAATAAAGTCGTAGTTGTTTAAAAAAAGTTGTTATTTAACGAGAATAAACTCATTATTTAACAAAAATAAAGTTGTTATATTTCGAGAATAAAGTCATAATATAATGAGAAGTCGTACGTACTCATCAACTAATGTAGAACTTGGAACATTTTGTGCAGGTCTCCTTTCATTTGGGGGTTAGGCACAAAGGCACAAAGACTTTATTCTCATTAAATAATGACTTTTTTAAAACCTATGACTTCATTCTCGTTGAATAATGACATTATTCTCGTTAAATAATGACTTTATTCTCATAGTCACATGCGTATTTTTTTTCTTATGTGGCCCTAATACGCCGTCGAACAATTTCAACAATACTGCAATAATAATAACCGTGATAATTTGGTCACAATAACCGTGATATGAAATTTTCATATCGTTGCATCCCTAGGGTGGAGTCACTAGACCACTAAGCAAGTGCTCACTTGCAGAGATAGACACAAAATTTGTTTATAGTCAAGAGAATTCACCATGTTTTACAATTATAAGACATCATGAGCTCATTTTGGGCCGTGCGTCTCCAGCTACATAATACTGTACATGGTGCGTTTATATTTTTGCTCAGTACACAATGATCTAATTAGATTGAATTCATGCAAGTTCATAAATACCATGATCAAGTTAACTTTAAATAAAGCAAATTCATACAAATGCAGTGATCAGTTTTCTTTAAGGCTTTTAAATGTAGCCCTGGGCCTGAAGGCCTCAGCTCAGATTGACAGGCGGACGCTGCAGCAGGAACAGCCCAGTCAGCAGGTCGGAGCGGAGAGAGCAGCTCCAGGCATCTGTCACTGCTTTAGGATGTGTGAGCTCATCAGCTGAAGCGCTTTTGTTTTTTTGTGTCCTGTCAAATCAGCCGGTCAAGAAGAAGAAGATCAAACGAGAGATCAAGATCCTAGAGAACCTGCGAGGAGGGACCAACATCATCCGCCTGGTGGACACCGTCAAAGACCCAGTGGTAGGATTCTGTCTGGTTTATGAGAAAGACACAACAGTGGGTAGTTTGAATCTGAACACAGGCTTTATTTTCCAGTAAAGCTTTGTTTACTTCCTGTGGGGTTAAAAAAAACACCTGAAAAAGCCTTTTGTAGTTGAGTAGAACATCCTGTAAATCCTGCTGTGGTTTTGTCATTGACTGTTTTCAACCCAAATGTTGGGTTTCCCTGCAGCGTGTGATCAAACGCCTGCGTTTGTCGAAGTGCAAGTAAGCATTTTATCCAAGTACGACGATCAGTTCAAAGAAATCTGACATTTCAGATGATTGCAAGAAGGGATGTAACGATTACCGGTATAACGATAAATGGCGGTAAAATTGCAGACAGTTAGTATTACCGTTAAATTCTAATTCTCATGATAACCGTGTTTGATTACCGCACTTTTAGGGGAAAAAAACCCCATGTAAAGATCTGCTTTAATGTCAAATATTTGAGTATAGTTTTAATTTATTACAATTTAATTTTATATACCTGATATTTGGAACCAATATTCACTTTTAAAGTCTTTGAAAAGGTTTGTTAAGCATCTGTGTGTTATTTATGCAATTAATTATTTACATTTTTCAAATTGGATTTTATATTTTTTTTGTGTTTTCTGGCCTTTTATGTTTTATAATAGGTTAAAGTGAAAAAATAAGACAGATGAGATAAATGAAGTTATGCTGAAAAACAGATTCCAAACATGGGTATAGAACATTTGTTTATATAGTATATAAAGGCAAAATCAAAAGAACTGAGAAACAGACAAAATAGGCTCAGACCACTAAGGGTTAATATTTGAATGTTTCTGCAACAGAAAGTGCATTGTACCAATTATTTTATTTATTTATTTGAAAAAAATACAACTTGGTTAAATTATTTCAGTGTGTGTATCAGTACGTTTTGAACATTTTGAGCACAATTTGAACGATACCGTGATGATGATAATAATGATAACCGTGATCATTTTGGTCACAACAGCCGTGATATGAAACGTTCATATCGTTACATCCCTAATTGCAAGTGAAATGATAAATTGTGGGAAGATGCTAATTGTTTGTTGACTGGATGCTGTTTTCATGATGTTGCTGGTATGTGGGATGAATCAAATGTTGCTCTTAGTTTTTTCTGATGATTTTATATGGTGGAGCTTTCATTTTTAATTTTTATAATCTGAATTCATGGAGCATAGAAGTGGCTGATTTCTCTTTAGGGTTTAGAGCAGGTGTGTCAAACTCATTTTAGTTCCGTTCCACATACAGCCTAATATGATCTAAAGTGGAACGGACCAGTAAAATAATATAAATAATAGGTTAAGAACTTATAAATAATGTCAACACTAAAGTTTTCTCTGTTTTTGAGTGAAAAAAGTAAAATTCCGTATTGAAAATGTTTACATCTTCGAACTGTAGTTGAACACAACATGAACAAATATGAACAACCTGAAAATTCTTAAGAAAATAAGTGCAATTTTAACAATATCAGGCCTTAGTTTATCATTTATGCATGTGCATTACAAAGTACAGATCACAGTGGATCTACAAATACACCAAATATTTAATAACAGGCAGAATATTGGTAAAATACTACATACGTCTCTTAAGAAATTTCATATTGTTCATATTTGTTCAGGTTATTCACATTTTTTGTAAAAGGATAGTCTGTAAATATAAACTTTTTTGTATAATTTTATTTTTTTTGTTTTTACACTAAAAAAAGACAAAAATTAGCGTTTTTCATTATTTCTAGGTTGTTATGATTGTATTTTACTGGTCTGACCCACTTCAGATTGAATTGACCTAAAATGATTTTCACATCCTTGATTGTTAATATCTATAAATCACACGCTTGTAATATGTTCATCTTGCGGTGCATTGTACGGGTTTTTTGTGTCTCTTTTGCATTTACATGTGGCAATTTTTTCATCCATGTATAGTTTGTAAATATTTTTAACTGCTCTCAGACTCAGACTGAATCCTCCCCTTAAAGATTTTGATTTTGTTTGCGTTTTGTACACTGTTTTGTGTCTTCTCTTTGGTCATTTTTAGCTACTTTTTAGGTTGTTTTTAAGGCTGCACGATATTGGAAAAAACTGACATTGCAATTTTTTTAAACTCTGCAATATACACTACCAGTCAAAAGTTTGGACTCACCAGGTTTTTCTTTATTTTCATGACTATTTACATTTACATTTACATGTATGCATTTGGCAGGCGCTTTTTTCCAAAGCAACTAACAGTGGAAAACCAAAATTTTAAAAAATAAATAATAAAAATAAATAAAATATGAGAATAGATTAAAGACATAAAGTAGCTGTACAAAAAAACAGTGTCGTACAGAAGATTAAAAAGCAAAATTATAGACTAAAAATACAAGAATAGATTAAGAAGACATAAAAACAGGTGTACAGTTAAAACAGTGAAATATTTACATTATAGATTCTCACTGAAGGCATCAAAACTATGAGCAAACACATGGAATTATGTCGTTAAAAAAAGTGTGACATGACTCAAAGCATGTTTTTATTTTAGATTCTTCAAAATAGCCACATTTTTTCTTGTATTACTGCTTTGCACATTCATCAGTTTTGTCTGCGTACCCAGCCCTACCTTAAAAACCTAATATTCTGTCCAGTATTGATCAAGCCTTTTCTTCAGGTTCACTTTTTTATCCCCTGTAAACCAAGCTTGTGTTGTCAACAGACTGACCCCCCCCACCCCACCCCACCCCCCAAAAGACCTTTTCAAAGCTGGAAAACATCTACAGACCAGGAAGGAAGCGTATTTTTAGGGTGGAAGCGCTCGGACTTGGCCCAGTCCACTGTCGGCGCGGCGTTACAAACCCTGCAGCGCCTGACTGTTTGTTAGTTTCCAGCGAACGAGCGAGTGAGGGTTTATTTCTGCATGTGTCTGTGCGTCTCTGTCCGTCCATCTGTCAGGCTTCACCTACGACAGATTGTGGTGTGGACACGGTGATGACTTCTGTTTTCTGTCTGAATGAGGGGCTGAATCAGTAATGAAGCACATCCTGCTGTTTGTGATTTGACTTTCTGACCTTCCCCGTCTCTCTCTCTCTCTTTGTTTTTTCTCTGTGGTGGCTCTACAGTCCAGAACTCCAGCGCTCGTCTTTGAATGCATCAAACACAGACTTTAAGGTACAATCACCTGTCTGCTGCATGCCTCTGTAGGACAGTAATCATTCAGAGGGAAAAATGGGTGAAGTTTGGAATGTTTTTTCAGTCTTATTAGAACCCTGATCCATTTTTTCCCCTCCTCCAGGAGCTGTACCAGAAGTTGACAGATTATGATATCCGTTTCTACTGTATGAACTACTGAAGGTGAGACCGTCGGCACACGATTGTCTAGTTCAGTGTTTTTCAACCGTGGGGGCTCCTGGAATTTCTAGTAATTGATAAAAATAAAACTTACTACGGCTAAAATGTGCTTAGAGGTCTTATTTCTGTCTTTGCGCATAAGAAATCAGTCTCAGTGAATCCGCAAAGGAACTTTGTGTTGATAAATGACAGTTGTTCAAATGGACAGGATTTCAGTTCTGTTCAACATGTTGATGCTCATATGAACTGTTTTCAGCTCAAAAATGTCCATTTCACACAATTAATGCTATATTTTCATGTCACAAATGGCCAAGTTCTATTTGTGAACTGAACTGAAAAACAAATCTCTCTTCTTTTAGATTCCCCAGTTTTTCCCAGATCTCTCCTCCATATAACATGTTTTATTTGTACAGGTTCATCTGGAGTATGGTGCTGATCCATCCTGCTTCTGTTCCACCAATACATACATGAAGAATGGACACAGCACTGTTTACATCAACACTTTTACAATAAGAAGCATTTTTATACAGAAAGAACAATTCTATTGTTCTTTCCTCTTAGTCTGATGCTAAACTATCCAATAAATAATAGTGCTCCTAGTTTTTGCACAGGGATCATTAGTGTAAACGCTGACATGGCTGCAGAGCATCAGTATGATGGGATCCACAACAACCATGTCACATCCGTCCACTGACACATTTAGTGTTTTGGTCAGCTGGGATTGTTTTAGATCCACAATACCAACATTTATGAAGAAGAGCACATTAGCAATAGGAAGTCTAGAAGTTTATTCCTAATAAAGTACTGGGACTGACCAGAGCATCATGGGTAATGTCACGTCCATCCACCAGCAAAAGTTTTCAACATACACGTGCTATTCCAAATCCAATATTTATGAAAACAGAGCTTCCACTGTCAAAGAATATCACGTAGTCTGTGCACAAATGGATTAGCATTATTTACACACTTCTATGGCATTTATGACAATTTTTTTGACAAAAATGGCCACTCATTTGACCCCCTAAGGAAATTTTAGCAATTATTATTATTGTCGATTATCGTTTTATAGTGAAACAGGGTTGGAATTTCATGGGTTTGGGTATAAAAAATAGGTATAATGACTGTATTATGCTTTTCTGGATGACTCGATATGTAATAAAAACACTTTGAACAAAAAAAGAAATGTATTACCATTTATCAAAAAAAGAAAAAAAAAACACCCCCTCAGTTGCATGTGTTGGCAGAGTTTAGAACATTTCACAGGACTGCATATTTTTATCCTGGTTTTCTCTAACTGGGTGTGGTGTGTGTGTGGTGTGTGTGGTGTGTTTTCAAGGCTCTGGACTACTGTCACAGCATGGGAATCATGCACCGTGACGTCAAACCCCACAATGTGATGATCGACCACCAGTTGAGAAAGGTGGGTGGTGCCCTATATAGCCTTTTTTTTTTTATTCACACGCCCACAGACATGCATTATTTCAGCCCCTCTTTTTTTTTTTCTCCCCACTCCCGCTGACTATTTTCTGTCTTTCACCATTGTTTTATTAATAGGATGCATTAGAACAGGCTTTAATACACATGGTGTTTAAAACAAAAGCATATACATTAGATTCATACAATAGCAGTTTGGTTTGTTGTTTGTTCCCAGTATTAGAGGCCAGTCATTCACCTCTACTCAAGGGTTGCTTTTATTTACAGTTATACTCAGTAGGGCTGTAAGAAATATCGGTTCTGCAATATATCACTAATAATACTGTATCGATATTAAAAAGTACTGTATCAGTAGTTTTAGGTATTTATTCAAATGCAGATATTGTGGAGGTTCATTTTTGTTTTTGGTTTATATTTAATTATTCTTATTTAACTCTTTAAGTGCCAGACAGTTAAGGGGCTATAAGCCTTAAAAGTGCCACAGAATTTGGCTGTTTTTCAGTATTTCGCGTCGTTTTTATAATATTTGAAGAATCCTGCAGGAAACCGCTCGGTAACATCCGACCGATTGCTGATTAGATTCAAAACGCACCGGACGCAGCCGATTCATCATTGATCGTAATTTGCATAATTTATATTACCCACACACACACACACACACACACACTCTCACACACCCACACCCACCCACCCACACCACACACACACACCACCCACACACACACACACACACACACACACACACACACCCACACACACACACATATACATGCAAACCCACAAGCTCACACATACTTAAGAAGACTGACTGAGCACAGGTAGACCAGAACAAAAATGTACAGGTAAAAGTAAAACATCAGTTTAGGAGGCGCTGTCTCAGGGAGCCTCCGCACCAGGAGGCAGCCGCCGACCCCGGCGACCAGGCACCAGCAACACAGCCCCGCATCCCAACTAGTGGGAGAGGGCCAACTGGGACCCCCACCCACCAGAAGGAGCGGACCCCAGTGAGAGAAGGCGCCACAGCCCCCGAGTCCACAGCCGCCCCCCGGCATGGAGGGCTCCCTCTGATGAAACACTGGAGAATAAGAAACATTAAAAAGAAAAATATTATTCGGTCGCGTGACCTCAAATTCCCGTCTGCTTGGTCTCAAAAGGGGGACACAGAAAGAACGTCATCGAAATGTGAGAAAGAAATGGGGGTGGATGGTTTGTTTTACACAAATATGGCGTGTTCTCCAAAGCCGATCTGATCGGCCCGTGGCACTGAAAGTATTAACACTCTTTTATTAAATAATGTTAGTTTCTTTGTTGGGATTGAACTCAAATCCTGTCTGATGTTAGTTGTGAACTAATAGAATCTGAACATTTGAACAGGATCTGAAACTGGAATGTCTGTAAAACAGAATTTCAGTTTGAACACAGGAACATTTTGAGATATAACATTAGATCCTGTTGGGATCAAATAAAAATGTGTTTAGTGTTTGTGCAGATTTCTGCTGGAATTCAATTCTTGAAAGGAAATAATCATTCAAAAAAAAAAAAAGAAACAAGCAAAAAATTGCCTTTTTAACAGTATTATGATATATTGTGATATATTGTATCGTGATCCTAGTATTGTGATTTGTATCATATCACCAGATTCTTCCTAATACTAAGGTTCTACTATCATCTGACAAACACATTCTTGGTTTCAGAAAGTACGTTCCAGCTTTGTCCAGCAGGGGGCACCAGGCTATCATGTAAAAGTACACAGTCATATGTCCAGAAATGATCATATCACTCATCTGTGGGAGCATGTATTGCTGTAGTGTGATGCAGAGTTAAGATGGGAGTTTTTTATTCTATACATCTAATTTTAAATGCAAATAAGTATGAAACAAGTCTGAAAGAAGGAAAAAAAACTTTAATTTGTGAAAAATTAAATGTCATAGATTTTCCTGGAAAAAAAACACCTTGGAACATTTGAAAAACTCTTGCAGTTTCATTAATTTAATTACTGTAAGCATTCAGCACCAACATCGATATAAAAGAACTTAAATTTGACATTGTCCTTAAGGTTTCTTGGATATTCAGTAAAAATTCAAAAAGTCCAAAAAATGTGACCAAAAATTACAGTTGGAAAGGTTTATACTGTACAAAGAATCATAAAAACTAAAAATATCAAAGTATTTAAGTTGAACTGTAGGATTTTACAAGATCCCATGAATTTTATTATATATATATATAATATTATATATATATGTTTTTTTTACGTGAATTTCTTTTTGATTAAATCCATTGTCTATACATATACATATATATATATATATTATATATATATAACACACATATATATATATATATATATTATATATATATATTATAATATATATAAACTCCTCCAGGAGGAGGAGTTTAAGTATCTCGGGTCTTGTTCACGAGTGAGGGAAGGATGGAGCGTGAGATTGACAGGTGCAGCGTCTGCAGTGATGCGGTCGCTGTACCGGTCGGTTGTGGTAAGAAGGAGCTGAGCCGAGAGGCGAGCTCTCGATTTACCGGTCACTACGTTCCTACCCTCACCTATGGTCATGAGCTTTGGGTCATGACCGAAAGGACCAGATCCCGGATACAAGCGGTCGAAATGAGTTTCCTCCGTCGGGTGGCTGGGCGCACCCTTAGGGATAGGGTGAGGAGCTCAGTCACCAGGGAGGAGCTCGGAGTAGAGCCGCTGCTCCTCCGCGTCGAGAGGGGCCAGCTGAGGTGGATCAGGCATCTGTTTCGGATGCCTCCTGGACGCCTCCCTGGGGAGGTGTTCCGGGCATGTCCCACTGGGAGGAGACCTCGGGGAAGACCCAGGACACGTTGGAGAGACTATGTCTCTCGGCTGGCCTGGGAACGCCTCGGGTCCCCCGGAAGAGCTGGAGGAGGAGTCTGGGAGAGGGAAGTCTGGGCATCCCTGCTTAGACTGTTGCCCCCGCGACCCGGCCCCGGATAAGCGGAAGAGAATGGATGGATGGAGATATATATATATATATATATATATATAATATATAATATATTATATATATATATATATATATATATATATATATATATATATATATAGATAGATAGATAGATAGAGACTTTATTCATCCCACTGGGAAATTTACAGGTTCCAGCAGTATCACAAGCTTAAAAACAACAAAACACAATAGTAAAACAGTAGTAAACAGTACTTTAAATTCCACAGTATGTGTCTTAGTTAGAAATGCTCCATTTGGAAAAAGGCCTAAAAACAGAATATACCGTTTACATGACCCCTGTCCTTAGTGGTGTATGTGTGCTTTTAAACACACTGTATATTTGAACTGGTCCCAGTTATCAGGGCACTGCCTTTGTCAAAACTATGATCGCATAAAGTCATTATTTAGAGCCTTGAGGTATGCCACAGCTCATACTCTGTTACTTTATTACGATACTTTTGTATTCTTTGCTGTTTTCAAAGTTCATCTCTGTGTTTTCCCAGCTACGCCTTATAGACTGGGGTTTGGCGGAGTTCTATCACCCATCCCAAGAATATAACGTCAGGGTGGCCTCCAGATATTTCAAAGGCCCTGAACTGTTGGTGGACTACCAGGTCAAACATGTGAACACATCACACTCTTTTTGTGTTTTGCTCAGATTATTTATTGTAGTTTATTGGATGTTTGCGCTGAATGACAGTGTGGTTTGGCGTTGTGTTTCAGATGTATGACTACAGTCTAGACATGTGGAGCCTGGGCTGTATGTTGGCCAGTATGATCTTTCAGAAAGAGCCCTTCTTCACGGACAAGACAACTATGACCAGGTATCTGAGACACATGGGTGGAGGGAACGGCAGAACACGTGGAATAAATCAGAATCAGTATCTCTTTATTGTCATTGTGTAAGCACAACGAAATTGAGGCAGAGCTCTCCAGTTTAGTGCAAGAAATGACAAGGCACAACAGATGACAGTGAGAAGGCACATTTATTTACACTAGGAAAAAACAAAATAGAAGTACAACCAGGAATGTTTGTAAAAAACAAAATATATAGGAAATGTTCAAATGTCCAACCCTTCTGGGGAAGGTTCACTCAGCTCTCTGTAATGTTTTTGGGATATGCAATCCCAAATTGTTGTCGTGTTTGTACCTTGGACATTTGGAAGAATCAGTGCATAAAGAAGACAGATATCTTGTCAAGATCCTCCTGGTGGTCAGGAAGAAGGCCATAACAAAGAACTGGCTTCAGACTGATGCTCCATCTGATAAACAATGGATTTCAATCATAGATGATAGACTTGTCATGAAACATCTGACATATAAACGGAAGTTAAAGAAAATCTCTTTATGAAAAACTGGGGAAAATGGCTGACACTCAGAGACAAATGTATCTATTAAGGGTCCTTAATATTCTGACACCGATACAAGCTGTTCCTTTCATTTGTTTGTTTTTCTGTTCTTTTACTCTTTTCCTGCTCCTCAGTTTGAGGAGATTGTATTGTACTGATAAAAAATTGAGAAATAAAAACTGTTCAAATAAACAAACAAAATATATAAATAAGTAGAGCAAATAGTATTGGAAATAGTGCAAATGACATGAGAAAGTAAATATTGTAGGATAAATAGAGTGAAAGGATAAAATAAAATGGCAGACTGTAAACATTAGACAGATATTGTACATGTTATAGAGTATGGTGAGGTTATTGCAGTGACATCAGTGTTGTTGCAGGTGTCCTATTAAGGTTTTGTTTGGTTATTTATTATGGTAATAGCTTTGGGGAAGAAGCTATCCGTCAGTCTGTTTGTCCTGGTTTTTTCTGATCTGCAGTGCCGGCCTGAATGACAAAGGAACAGAAATCATTAAATCCTCATTTCTGTTGAGGCTTAAAATAACTGACTGTCAACTTTATTACTCCCTTCAGTTGAAATCACAATCATGCCGTGAGAACTAGATAAACAAAAAGAAACAAATCACATAAAAGGAGCATAAAGCTATACAAGCATTCTCATAGACAATAATACATAAAACATATCAAATATATATTTTTCCTTACATCCATTCATCTATGACCAGATTATACTAACGTTTACAGAAAGTTCACTTTCACATCGCATGAACCGAGGTTATTATCGTTAACGAAAACTAACAAAATGACGAAAACTAGAATTGTAAAAACATTTTCGTTAACTGAAATAAATAAAAACCATAATTCAAAGAAAAAATGATAACTAACTGAAACTGTATTGTGTGTTTACAAACTAACTAAAACGGATAAAAATTCTGGATAAATTTCCCTTCGTTTTCATCTTTGTCAACGTCAGATTGATATAAAATTGATTTATTTCCCTCGAGCAATTTTCTGTGCTGTCACTATACGACACTTTTGGGTCCATCACTTGTGTTCACTTGTGGCTTCCAGTCGTCTTCTGGTCCCCACTCTACCTGGAAACATGGAGACTAAAGCAGCAGAGTCCTGTCTGGGATTTATTTGAATACGACCACAGAGAAGAAGAGAAAGAGACGACTGAACTAAAACTAAACTAAAACTAAGCATTTAGAAAATAACGACAACTAATAAAAACTATCAAACCTGCTGTAAAACTAATTAAAACTAACTGAATTTGAGAAAAAAAAGTCAAAACTAAATAAAACTAAACTAGAATGAAAAATCCAAAACTAGTAGAACCTTGGCATGAATGCTAATTAGCATAATTAAACTGTAAATAAAACGGACCTCACTGACCGCTTTAACTCAAGGGGAATAAGAAGGAAACTTGTGTGGGAACAAGTCTTCACAATCCAAATGTCCGGAAAAATCTGCTTTCCACAAAAGAAACAAGAAAACTTTCCAGGTGCTCTTCGCCACATGTGTCTGTATGCATAACGAGTGCAGCAGCAAAAGCTTCCTGACCCCACAGCGATACAAAAACATTGGTTCCACTATAACATAAGACAGGCTTTATTAGACTGATGTACCAGGTGTCATGTTCCACATTCAGCTAAATTTGATCTGCAGTGGGCCGATCCAGTAAAATTATAATATAATAATATAAATAATGTCAACTCCAAACGTATGTCTGCGTTTTAGAGTGAAATAAGTAAATTTACATAATGAAAAGGTTTACATCTACAAACTATCCTTTCAAAAGATGTGAATAACATGAACAAACTGAAAAAATAAGTGTAATTTTAACAATATTCTGCCTCATTTCCACATGTACGTTATAACTTACAGATCACAGTGGATCTACAAACACACAAAACATTGAGTAACAGGCAGAATATTGGTAAAATTGTACTTACTTCTCTTACATTTCAGGTTGTTCATATTTGTTCATGTTATTCACATTTTACTAAATTATACTTTGTTTTAGTGGAAATACATAAAAAATATTTACATTTACAAACAGAAAAAATTGGAGTTGTCATTATTTATGTGTTATTATGATAGAATTTGACTGGTCCTGCCCACTGGAGATTGAATTGGTCTGAATGTGGAACCTGAACTAAAAGGACTGTTCATATCTTAGTGTAACTTTTGCATTTCACAAATTCATTCCAAGGGCCGGACTGGACCCCTTGGTGGGCCGGATTTGGCCCCCAGGCCACATGTTTGACACCTGTGCCTTATTCCAATGCTGTAGGACAAAACTAGGCTTCAGATTACATGAAGCTGAGATTGTCCTGAACATTTTGACATAAAACACATATGTTTTGTTTTATTCAAGTATCTTGTATAAGAAATACACTACAAACAAAAGTTAAGGATATTTTAATTTTTGGGCTTTTTTTTTTTTCATTTGGGATTCTTGCACAGCGCTTTTTACTTTTTCGTGTGTGAATTGAAACACATTTTTTTAATGACCAGACATAGTTTTATTTACAAATGGCAAAAATGACAAAAAAAAAGAAATATCCTCAACTTTTTGTTTGTCGTGTGTATAAAAACTGAGAAAATTCACTTGGACCTTAGTATGTTGATGGTTTTCCTGAATGACAGTTTGTGTTTTAGTGTCTCTGGCGTCGACAGACAGAGGGCGCTGTGGTTCTAGTGGTGAATGAAACTTCCTCGAGGTTTGACCTGTGACCTGTTGTGTTTTGTAGCTGGTGCGAATCGCCAAGGTCCTGGGGACAGACGAGCTGTTCGGCTACCTGCGGAAATACCACATCGAACTGGACCCGCGCTTCAAAGACCTCCTGGGACAGTAAGTCCACGTGGATCCACATCAGGCTGCATCTGTCGTATAACAGCTGCTCTGGCAGAATGTGGTGTAGAATGAAAAACACTGAGGGACGCCAAAGTGACAGATTAGTTTTTGTACAATATGTGTCCCACTGATAACATACATGTAGATCAGGGGTGTCAAACATGTGGCTGAAAACTGGCCTATGAGATGAATTTGTGAAGTCCAGTAATTGCACTGAAGATATTATCAGTTAGGGCAGGGCTCTCAAACTCCTGTTCTTTCAGGTTCCACATTCAGCCCGATTTGATCTGTAGTGGACTGGACCAGTAAAATAAGAACAGAATAACCTAGAAATAATGACAACTCCAAATTTTTGTCTTTGTTTGAGTGCAAAAAAACCACATTTAATAATGAAAACACTTACTTTTATAACAAAAAGATGTGAATAACCTGAAAAAACTGAAATTTCTTCAGAAAAATCAGTGCAGTTTTACCAGTCTTCTTCCTCCACTTCTCATTAGTCCATGTGCATTCTGGATCAGATCTACAAAGACACTAAACACTGAGGAACAGACAGAAAAGAGTTCAAATTGGGCTGAACTTTCTTTAGACATTTCAGGTTGTTTATATTGTGCAGGTTATTCACATTTTACTGGTACAGGATAGTTTGTAAATGTAAATATTTTCATAATTTAATGTGATTTTTGGCACTAAATTGTGATAATTATAATTTTTATTATTTTCAGTTAATGAAAATGTTTTTTCAATTCTAGTTTTCATCATTTCGTTAGTTTTCTTTAACGATATAACCTTGCTACACATAAAACAAAGTTGACACTGGATGTGTTTTTTTTTTGTTGTTGCAGACAGAGCAGGAAGCGCTGGGAACAGTTTGTGCAGACGGAGAACCAGCACTTGGTAAGTCCTGAAGCCTTGGACCTGCTGGACAAGCTGCTACGTTACGACCACCAACAGAGACTGACGGCCACGGAGGCCATGGAGCACCCCTACTTCTGTAAGTACAGCACACACAGTCCAACCTCACAGTACGAGTCCAATACGTTCCATGTCCGAGCTCGTTTTGTGATTTACTTGCTTTTTCACAAGTCAGTTTTCCTTATTGAAACAAATTAAATATAATTAATCTGTTTCAGCCCCAAAAACCACCCAGAAATCTTTTTTAAGGGTTTTTAAAACAGAAAAACAGTAAAACAGTGAAAAGTCGAATACAAAAAGAGCCATATTTCGAGAATAAAGCCATAATATTACAAGAATGATGTCATACTTTAAAAACAAGCTGGAAAGATGTCGTAATTTATGAGAATAAAGTGGTGGTGTAACCGACAGCTGCAGCCGACCACCTCCAGTCAGTTCCACCTCCACAAAAGGGAGTTCTTACGAAGAAACAAACCCAAACATGCGCGAACTGTCTTCAAAGTCTTTCAACTAGTGCTAATGCTAATGGTGGGTGGAGCTAATAGGCTCAGTATTTGGTGGGCGGGGCTAATAGGCTCAGTATTTGGCCTTTGTGTGTAAACCCCAAATGAAAGTAGAACCTCACAAAATGTTCCAACTTCTACATTATGTGACAGTGGGTACGACTTTCTTTTCGTGAATTATATTTTTCCACCTGTTTTTAAATTGCAACATTATTCTCTTAGTATTATGGCTTTATTCTCGAAATATGACGACATTATTCTCATTATATTACGACTTCATTCTCGTAATATTATGACTCTTTCTGTATTCGGCTTTATTCTCATAACATTACGGGTTTTATCTTGATTTTTTTTTTACTTTATTCTCGTAATGACAAGTGTTTTATTTTCTTACGTGTCCCTAATACGCTGTCATAACGGTGCAAAACAAACTGTAATATTCCGAATAAGAAGGTGCAAATGACATTTAACCCTTAAAGACCCAAACACACACCATCGACCTAAACCATCTACTGATCTAAACTGTTTAATACCTGTTGATCCACTAATTCTATCAATATATGTTAATAATTGGCGTATAATACAGTTCTTCATCTTTTCATGATCATCAGATATGACCATATTTGGACGTTCAGAGGCTCCGTAGTTACCATGGAAACACCGTCATCTTCTACAACATTGATTCCCCAGTGAAACCCATGGAGGTGGATCAGTGACAGTGGATGGACACACTGGGTTTATGATCAGATAATGATATCTTTGCTGAAAACGTAACTTTTTCCTAACTTTATTTCTTTCTGATTTGACATAATAACCTTTGAATTTACTCTGAGCTTTTATGAACATCTACATGAGGGGTAGGCAACCTGTGGCTCCGGGCCACATTTGGTTCTTGGGCCCTTTACCAGTGGCTCAGTGTGGCTATGTCAAAAACCATAAGGAAACGAATAACCCTTTTTCTAAAAAAATAAATAAATACACACACATTTTGCTGTTAATAAAGTGATTCTGATGTTATACAGTTGTAAACATGTAGACTATACTCCAAATGGATATAAAAATTATAATAATAGTAGCTTAATAGTAGCTAGTAGTAAAAGTAGATTACTTTTTAATTTTGAGAAACTGGAGGTATTCGTCTGTATTCTTCATTGCAAAGAAAGTCTTCACATACCAGTTGATTTTTGAATGAAAATAATGACAAATATCACTGTTTTTAGTTCTGTAATGGACAGAAACTTTGATTTATTCTCCACATATTCTGTACAAACTAATTCTGAAGAGCTTCTTAAACAGTTACCACTTTGAGGAACGATATAAGGGGATCTTTTGGCTCCAGACAGTTTTGTTTTTCTGTTTCTGTCCCAAAATGGCTCTTTCGATTGCAAAGGTTGCCGACCCATGATCTACATGATCAGTGAATTAAATACAGGAAAATACATGATTTACACTGAAAAAACTTATAATGAAGAGGATAATATTACAATAAATGGTGATAAATCATTTAAGAAAGGTTAAATACAGAGAAAAATCCATTTGGGGACTAACACAAAACTACCCCTGGGTCTGGGCTACGAAACAACAACAATGAATGTCATGACGCGGTTCGACATTGCCATAAACACAATTACATTGCATTGGCCAGTTCCACTCAAATTGCTCAGGTAGACGTCAGGTTTTCTCTCTTTTTTTTTTTAAACCTAATTTGTGCTTTTTTGCCTCCCTTACACACTTTATGGACAAAAGTTTTGGGACACACTGAATTCAGGTGTCTCCCCTGACAGACAGATGGATGGACGTACTTTATTTATCCAAAACTGGGAAATTACAGTGTAACAGCAGCATAACACGCAATAAAAACAGAATACAAGAGCAAACAACAGTAAAAAGAAGTACAACACAACAAGACTATACATAATAAATTACAAGTATAAAAAAGATCTGGGTAAAGAACCTGGATAATAACAGTAATGTGCCAAAATAAACTATAAGGTTGTAACAGCGTATTAAGGCCACATAAGAAAGGTTAAATATAGAGAAATAAAAATATAGAGAAAAAACCCCATTAAAGTACCCCTGGGTCTTCATGGGTTATGTGTAAATTTATTTATGACCAGGGTTCTGGACTACAAAACAACAACAACAAATGTCATAACATGGTTCAACATTGCGATAAACACAATTATATGCATTGGCCAATTCCACTCAAATTGCTCAGGTAGACGTCAGGTTTTCTCTCTTTTTTTTTTTTAAACTTAATTCGTGCTTTTTGTGCCTCCCTTTCTTCACTGTCCGCACCAAGGTTATCGTTTATGAAAACTAATGAAATGACAAAAACTAGAATTGAAAAACATTTTCGTTAACTGAAATAAGTAAAAACTATCATTAAAAGAAAAAAACGATAACTAACTGAAACTGTATTGTGTGTTTACAAAACTAAAACTATAAAAATTATGGATAAAATTCCCTTCGTTTTCATCTTTGTCAATGTCGGATTGGTACGAAAGCGAAAGCAATTTTAGCTAGCAGCACCATACGACACTTTTTGCTCCGTCACTTGTGTTCACTTGTGGTTTCCAGTCATCTTCTGGTCCCCACTCTACCTGGAAACATGGAGACTAAAGTTGGGAGAAAGCAGCAGAGTCCTGTCTGGGATTTATTTGAATACGACGACAGAGAAGAAGAGAAAAGAGACCACTAAACTAAAATTAATACTAAATCTAAACTAAAACTGAGCATTTAGAAAAAAATGAAAACTAATAAAAACTGTCAAACCTGCTCTCAAAACTATTAAAACGAACTCAATTAGAGAAAAAAAAGTCAAAACTAAATAAACTAAACTAGAATGTAAAATCCAAAACTATTAGAACCTTGGTCCGCACTTGCAGGTTGTTAGCGGTGGCTATATGAAGCTAGCTACTGCGGATTCCACTCGTACTTAAATACAAATATTCTCAGGAGCTGCGACTCATAAAGCAAATGACTGGTATTGTGGTGCACTCATACTGTGAGGTTCTACTGGACAGGACAGGTGGACCATATGGAGGTTAAAGCGGTCTTAAATATGACGTTTGTTTTGTGTCACAGACCCAGTAGTAAGGAGCAGTCTCTGTCCAACTCTGACAACAACATGGTTTCCAGTGGCAACACTACAGCACGATGAAACACAGGTAAGACACTGACGACGCCTGAGAGAAAACAGAAATGGAACTGCAGAAAAACTTCCTGACATGTTTGGACTAATACAGAACAAATTTATTCCACCACCTCCCCCTGTTTGTGTCTGAGACCGTCCAACATCATGAAGTGCTTTATTTGAACACTTTCATTTACAGTGAACGTTAGAGGTTTTGCCATTTTCAACAGGAACGAGGAATCTCTGACTGAATTCACCTTTTTATTTCATAAGTTGAGCTGCTCACTGAGTTTTCTGATAAGTTAGAAATGAATCAAGCGTAACGTCTTATCTTATATCTTATCTTCTCTTGTTGTATCTTTTCTTATCTTCTTTTCTTATCTTTTTTATCTTATCTTTTCTTATCTTTTTTTATCTTTTCTTATCTTAAATACTATAATTTGACGTCTTAATCCATTTTTAACAATGTGCTTTACTCTTTTTTGTTTTGTTGTAAACTGTAAATTTGAAGATTCACAGATAGCCATAATGTTTTAATATTTAAATATCACTTCAGTTAAAGAGCTTCAACAACCATTACAGAAACATAAAAAAGGATTCATTTAGGGCGGCTGTTGAATAAACCTTGCACTGGGTGGTGGTCTAATAAATTTGCTAAGAGCTGTATGTGCTCCAACTCCCTACTTTTGTATCATTTTTAGTCAAATTAATAATGTAATAGATTAAAGATTAAGTGTTTCTCATCTCTGAGTGCAACTGACCCTTCACTGAGCCCCGCCCACCTGGGTTTACTGACATGACACCTGAACCGGACGGAGTGACTGTATCTGCCACCGATTTCTGAAGTAATGTTTTCAAATCAGGAGTTTGTGTTTTGGTTCTTTAGAACCAGAAGTGACCATATTTGGTCAAAAGGGCGGAGCTGTGGGAGTGCCAGCACTGATGTGTGAACATGATCAAGCAGTTGTGTAACAAAAGTAATTTGATGGTCCAGTTCAACCCCTTAAATACACCTACGGTTATTATTCCTGTCAGAAAGGCATTTAAATAAACAGAAACTTGACGGGCAAGCGAGCTGTCGATCACATCTGTCAATCAAAGCCCAACTAACATTAGCCTACTTACACAACAAACAAAAAGTTAAGGATATTTTTCATTTTTTGGGCTAGTTTTTCAGTTGATTCTTGCACAGTGCTGTTTACTTTTTGTGTGTGCATTAAATTGAAACATTTTTTTAATGACCAGACATAGTTTTATTTACAAATGGCAAAAATGACAAAAAAAAGACAAAATAAAATTAAATATCCTGAATTTTTTGGTCTGTAGTATAGTTCCAACCATTACAACTTGATAGTTTATGTTGAAATTAGAAGCTGATTATCACTAACTTTGCAGCTCCCAGTGAAAAATGACTGGGACCGGTGGGAATTAAGCATTTGAGTAAATAAATAAATACATTTTCTAAAGCTGCAACCGATTAATTGACTCAAAGGAATAAAAAAAATCATTCAACCACAGTTCTCCTGAACCAAAGCTTTGTTTCCTTCATTTCTCTGCTGTTAAACATTGGTTCCACTGTTGTGTTTCACACGGACGCTT